>NW_010539386.1:55322-80755 GCF_000687285.1 Phaethon lepturus | reverse complement strand
TATATATATATCTCTCACACTTAGCTGTTTACGTCATTTTGTGTACTCCGAGTTGAAATGTTACAGGTCTGGGAAGAAAAGTAGCCCTCCACTGAAAAAAGTACAAGATTATAATTGATTTTACTAAGAGGAGGATTTTCAGTTTTATAAAGACATAAAAATATTTACATGCATGAGTGTATATGTATGTGTGGCTGAGTTGTATTTTAAGTATAGCCTAACATTAATAAATGTATCGATATACATTAAATTGCTTTATATGTAAAAGCACACACATCTCAAACAGTTTTAAAATACTCATAATAATCTTGACATATATTCATATTACCTTTACCTCTTTAGATATTTTCATTTACTTTTTCAGAATCATTACACGGAACTTTAATAAGTAGTTATCCAAATCTCATAGTACTGGGCAGAATACTGCATAATTGACGGGAAGAAGAAAGCATTTGTTTAAAGAGCTAATTGTTAACAGCAAAACAAAACAAACACCCTTTCTGTGTGCTTGTGTCCATTCAAAGATGCTGAAGATCTTGTCATAGAAGTAAATAACATTGAGTTGACTTTTCGGCAGAATGCAAGCTGCTTGATAAATCTGAGTGTGACATGACTATTCAATTACATCTGTATCATTCATACATATGCCAAGATCTTTTTAGGTCCACAGAGCCACCCAACATAAAATTTTAACTTTTTTTTTTTGCATATTTTTTCATGTAAAAATAAGATACTGTGTCATGTTTTCCTCAGAGACCTATATTCCCTTTTTAATAATTTATTTGCCTATCTTAAAAAGTAAGGAAAAGGTGCAAGATAATGATGATATAAGCACTCCTTTGTGATGACTTGTATAATCTACACACATCATCTGTGAACAACTGTTAATCTCTAATTTACATAGCTACATAGGTAGGAAAATAAGTAAAAAAAGAGCATGTTCTACTATGCTATAACATCCCTCTTGCTCCTCTGCAACTTATCAAGTTACATTAACAAATTTCTCAAGACCGCCACGATGAGTAAGAAGCATAAAGCATGTCCACACACAAATGACTCCTAACTTCTGTAGCTTAGAGTCTAACTAAATAATAGAGTTAAAAAAACCAAAACCCAAATAAACAACAACAAAAAGTATCCATCATATTTGGAAAAAATAGTTACTCCTGCTTTGGGAGCAATTTGAAAAACAGAGGACTAACTGTTTAACAATTTCTTAGCTTTTTTGTTTCATAGCTTTACAGTTTGTTTGTTTGGGTTTTTTTAAAGCTAATTCTAGAGATTTATAGGGGCAACTTTGACCTTGCCTTTCAAAGGGAAGACCTGTAAATGGATATATACATAAAGGAGAAAAAGGAAAGAATAGCCATTTAAAATTTAAAAGCCAACAACAAAAAAATCCCCAAGCCTCCTTCCAGAAAATTGTATACATAAAGAAAATTATTTTTATTAAAAAAAAAAAAAAGACCAAGAAGGAATACATGACTGACGTTGTCAAAAGTGTCTTCTTCTAAAACTGGAAGAATACAAATCCTACCAGCGACCACTAAAACAGATGCCAAAAGTAAGGCTTGATCATCGCCTTAGGTGAATGTAAAAGGAATTATTTGGTACCTGCCCCCCTTGCTAGGAATGCAAAGGAGAACAAAAAACCCACAACCCAACCCAAACAAAAATAAAAACCCCACTAAGTAATGTGCTGAAGTCTCTGAATTGCTGTAAGAATATGAGGACTGAACTTCTCTAACAGTGCAAATGTTATGCAAAAGCAAATAAACCTGTAGCACCGAAGACTTTTTTTTTTAATATAACTAATAAACAGGTACAATACAGAAGCACTAATCTGACACTGCAAAAAAATTATAAGCAGATTTTTTTGCCTCCCTCCCTCCAGAATGCACATTTCTTTACACTGCAAATAAGAATCGATGATGTTTTCCCCTCACAAATCTTGGGAGTTTAGTGCCTTGCTTTCCTTTTCCCAGAGTGTAACAGAGCTCTTGTTACACGGTTCATCATCGATGTGAAGTTGGCTTGTTGGAACAGAGTATTCCTCCTTATCTGTCCTCGATATGTGCACTTATGCATCTGCTGGTCTCTCCTATATGTAGTTACTACAGGAATAAGAAATACTGACTTCTATGCTATCAGTGGAGCTATAATCCATCGCCTGCTGCACAGTTATGGAACAGAAGCTAAAATCTAATTAATTTTTTAAGGAAATTATCAATAGGAATGCTACCAGCTACAGAAAACATTTCTCGGCACTCCCAAGACTGTTTAATACACCAAAGAACAGAGACACACATGCACACCTCCCAGGCAGAGCAAGGAAGACGTATCCATTCCCTGCTGACAGCTGCTGGAGACTTACCAAAAGCACAGGAGAGATTCATTAAGGTAGCTTCTGCCAGAGAAACGCCATGAAATTAATGGCTAGCCCATGTCAGAAGCAGAGAAATAAACACCTGGAACGTTATTCTTTCTCTTTTTAAATCAAAACTCTTTTACGGTAAAAAAAGATTCCCAGGCAGGCAGAGGTTTCAAGGAGCCACCCCAGTAATCAGGGATCTGTTATGTTTGTTTCCCCATTTGAAAGTTGAAATATCAAGACTTGCAAACTTAAACAAGCCAGCCCAACCCATTTTCATAACTGAAGTTCACTTTGGGTACAGAGACAACTTCCTTTCAAGGAAAGCTGAATATTTTGCCCCGAAACCGTGACACCGTAATCAGAATAGTTCAAACACAAACATGTATTTTACCAACCTCACATTCAATCCTGTATGAACAGCCAGTGACGTTAATGGTAGGATTACTCCACTGTAACAGCAAGAGGAAAGATCAGGCGATATTTTTCTCCAGACATATTCATGGCACAGTGCAAGCTGATCAGCTGATGGGCATCTGCGATGCCCTCGGGATGAGGGCCTTTTCTGTGGTCACACAAATTTCAGCGCAGCTTGACCCTTGGCTCGAACCCGGATTCCCGGTCACCACTAGAAACGCAGCGATCGAGCAGACGGCGGGGGCACCGCTCCCCCACTGCGCCCCACCGGCGCGGGCTGACCCTGCGTGCTGCAGGAGGAGAGCCGCGGAGCCTGCGCCGTGGGACCTCGGCAGCGCGAGGACCGCGGCAGCTGCTCTGCTGCGTGCTACGCGGCCGGTGCTTCACGCTCGCTCTTACATTTAGCTGCCCGTGAGGCATGGAGGACCCATCTTAAACTCAAGAAAAAGGAGAAAGCAGGATCCAAGCAGCAAAACACAACAGACAATTAAGGGCATTTCTTTGTCTTGCCTATTACAAGTCAAGCGTTCAGCCACCAACCCCACCTAGCACAAACTTGCTACCGCTGCTAACAGAAAGAAGCAGCTGCACAGCTGTTGCTTCACAATCCCACCTGCAGGTCTATCGGCCAAACCATAATATCGCTAAAGGGATACTTAAAATTTGCCAGCTCAGCTGCAGAGTACATTATTTGTCCCCCTCTGGTGCTTTCTGAAACTGAAATATACTGTTGTGAGGTACCCACTGATGTACGCAAATAGGTGGTTCAGCAAACAAACGCTTTGTTTGAAGGTGTTGTGTTTTAAGCTAATAGAAAAGTAAAAGTTGTGCAATTGATTCTTTTCCTATTTATTGGAACATTATGGAACTATAATACATTACCAGCCTGTTCTGAGTGCAAGAAAATTTCTTGGATTCATGCTGGCAGCAAGTGGCCCTTTGAGGATTCGGATGTTTCCCCCCACCGCCAGACGCTCTCCTTATACTTCTGGTTGATCTAAATCTTATCAATTTCTTCCCCTTGAAGTAAAAAGCAGTCCAGCTCTCAGATGGCTTGTGGTTTCTGAGATTGAAGCAGAGGGAGAATGACAGTCTGTCCATCTCAAAACCTATTTCTGAATTCATTCATGAGCCCTCATTAAAGATGTAAGAGAATTATGAAGGCAGAGAAATAATGAAATAGGAGTCTTTTCCAAACTGGTCTCGCTATCCCACCGCACTCAAATATCTGATATCCATTGTGACACACTTTCTTCCGCGTTGATGAATTTTAATTTCCGTTGCTCAAGGGTAACACTTCAGGAACAGCGTGAGTGGTCATTATATCCCATACACATTAGAGTCTACCTCTCTTTAAACTAGATGCCTGAATTAATAAGGTCCTTTTCTGTACTGTGCTGCCATACAGGCAAATACTTTCTGACTGGGTAAAACTAAAGTGCAAAAAAGTGCTTTCCCAGCTGTCTTGTGAAGTCAAGATCAGAGAACAGCATGCAGGCTTTTGATATTTCACGTCAAGATGCGCATTCTCCAGAGCTCTCCATATCGCTGACGGAGACCACATTTCTTAACAGCCTTCAACTCGGTGAGGGGGCAGAAAACTCCTGCCTCCACCCGTGCACACGATCCCCCAAAAAATCACAAAGCACTACTATCACCCACAACAGAGTATTAAATAATATGTTGCTTTCACCAAATGGAGCACAAATATAGCCTGGTGAAGGCCAATTTGCCCTGCTTTATACTCCTGTATACACATTTGGAATGATGCTTCAGAATTTATAACTGCAATTACTAATGGTTTGATCCCTACAACTTTACTCTCCTCCGCTTTGCAGGTGGAATATACTCAACACTGAAGATGGGACCTGATTTGTTAATATCGGCTTCAAAGGATAGGTTGATGTGTAATGATGTTTATCTTTCGTTGAAGACATAAAACTGGACATCTACGAAAACCATGTGCATGACCTACTGACTTAAAGCAACCTAGGTTTTTTTCTTTACTGCAGAGGAGTAACTTTGCCATACACTACAAAAGTTAAAGTATAAAAGACAAAAAACGTTTTTAAGAGGAAAAATGTAACACTGTTTTTTCACAGTAAGCTACCTTATGATATGATTATATCATATTTTCTATTTTTCCTATCAACGAATCAAAATGCATTATTGTGCTACAGAGCTGAATAGTCTGTCTGAGCACTATCCCAACAGGTGAACTCAAACCTCAGTGCAAAATACTTAAAGATATATGCCCATTTCATTATGCTGGAGCAATCTCTTCGTGAGTTGTCATGAGCAAAACGGTCAGTCCACGTCACAGAGGTACTCAAAGGACTGATTTGCTTGGGTAAAATGCTGCTGTACAGTTTTCTGAACCACCTTTTCTAAATATAGCTTGGGTATTCCAGCACAGCAATAAGTTTGCCGCATAGAACTAATGTTACCTGTGCAGAAGCTGCCAGTAATTTTGCTTTCTAAGTGATCAGTCAATATGGTCTGATAAGATCACATCAGCAACAAGGCCAGCCTTTCAATATTCACCAATTTTATATCTTATCTTTTCCCAAGTGACTGGCTGTGATGCCAGGTGAAAGGATGATGGAGAGTTCAAAACATGAGATAAATGATAGATGTCTGCAAATTTAATTAGCAAACAAAAATCCAGGGATAGCTATTACTTAGTGAAAAGACATAACCCCTAGCAAGATATCTGTGGGTTCTCCTATCTTGACATAACAAGGGACACATTGGCAAGGGGAAGAGAAGTCCTTGTTTCTAAATTTTTCCCCAGTATGGGGGAAAAAACTCTCCCTCACCACCCTGGTTGGTTTACCAGACTGGTCTTTGCTTGAAGCTACTGCTTGTGCTCCAGCCACCTCGCTCCCCCGCACACAAACGCACACAGAGTGAGGCATGTCTGCCTAGGAAATACCTCCCCAGACCTACATCTGGTCCATCAGCAAGCTCCGCGTGGAGCTTGGGGGGGTGGGGGGAACACGGGAGACAGGATACGGTGCAAGGGGATAGAAGGAAAAAAGCTGTATAGGGAGGAAGAAAAAAAACTCATGTAGAAATGATTGATAAGAAGTAGTGCTTTCAAGTCACGTTAAAGTCCTGTATCAGCTGACACTATTGCTCCCACAATACAAAATTTGCTCAAACCTGCACTGTCAGGTCCCTTGTATAACTAACTTGTTCATCTGTGGACCATCTATCAAGATACATTGTTCTTGAGATGCAGGTAATATTCTTCTAAGACGTAGTATCCTGACTGATGTTTTTCCAAGTATGGTTGGACAGACAATACTAATGTATACTTGGTAAAGTGCACACTCTTACTTTAGGATTCCCAGATTTCTTACGGTCTCTAGAAATTTGAATTACATTCCAAATGTTTAAAAAAATAAAAGTGGCCACACAGTACATTTTTTAACTACTTGTTATTAATATTTTAACAGTATCTAATTGCAGTAGTGTTATTCTATGTGTTTTAAATCCTATTCCTTTTCAGGTGACAGCAAGCAGCAACCAAAAAATTAGTTATGTTTGAATAATAAATTTACACTGCTATTATTTAGCATGTTCTTCAGCTCTCTTGGAACCTGAACGATTGGCAGCTTTCTGGAAAGACAATTTTGTAGTATTTACCAAATACAAGAAAGATAGAGATGTATTAAAGTTTGAGATTGACAGACAGCTGGCTGGATTTAAAGGGAAAGTAAGTAGAGTGGCGGTAGCAACTATGTGAACTTAATAGCAGAAAAGTGAGAGTCGTGGGATATCTGGATCAGATCAGGCTCTGTCAACCAGAAGATGATATTACACCTTTAAGGCCATCAGGGCTCCCCAGTCTAGTAAGGAAACAGAAGATTTAAAAACAGCTCTGTCTAGTGTTAAAGGAGCCCAAAGTAATTTGAGCTGGCAGAAGGATTTGTAAAATTGCATCAGTTTAGGATAAAGTTTGGCCTGTTCTTCCTGGCTAGTTGAGGAATAGGGTAATGCAGTGAGAACATGCAAATTCTTTTTTCTTTGTCTCTCTTTTTAAATTATTCTTAAATTGGTTTTCAGTTTGCACATACTTAGTATGGATCGGCATGCCTATGGTTATTTAACACCATTCCTGTTCTTTGCAGCTATGGTTTTGTTTTTCCTTACTGAACATCAAATGAAATCAAGTAACGATCATTCCAAAGTCACCCTATGGAAGAAAGTACACAAGTGTCAGAAATCCTCTTGCAGTTGCTGATACGGAAGTGTACTGAGGAACAGAGTTTTACATACTAATGAGGACACCTAATTTACTTTATCATGGTGTCATTGTTACAGTAGGATAGTTGTATTACATCAGTGATTTTAATCACAGTGTTACCAAAGTGTGAATAAAGTATTCCCCTTCTTAGGGATTTACATTTCAAGGAACAGGTAAATCATATAAAACACAGAAAAAGGAAAGCTCGTAGAATTAATGAAAGAGATTATCGTTGGAATATAGTCTCCAAACAATTAATTCCACAACTTCAATATTAGAATTCATTATCTTACATGACCCTCCAAAATTATCTGTATTTTTCTGACCCTCACAGAGACTGAAAAGCCCTTCTTTCCGGTCATATATTTGAAAGACTTCTGTAGGATTTTGAGATTTGCATAGATTCTACATAATTTTTCCACACCAACTAGTTGTTTAAATTTTTAGTCTGTTACTGATGACTTTAAATAGCACTTTTTAAAGTTTCCCTTGCAGACAGTTTGCACGCACTGACAAGTTTTTCTCAGATATTTTGCTATTACTTTAATGATTCCTTGCTATAAGTAAATTAGAGAACACACTATTTTCACTAAGTGCTAGCCATCTAATTTAATACCAGTAAGTAGCAACTAGTACACGCAGTGATGACAGTAGGTCTCTATTTCACACAGTCCCACTGCGGTTCCTTGCCCCTTCTTCACACTTCAGCTTCTCTGCAGGTAGCATGATTTGACAAAAGTAAGAGAGAAATGCTCCAAGAGTGCTTCTACTTACTCCTCTGCCTAAGCAGGGAAGGGATTGCTAAAGAAGTGTCAGAACACTCCCTAGGAAGGTACTGGAGTTATTGGGAAGCCTAGAGAGTAAAAAACCAAACCAAACATAAGGGATAGCATTCACTAAGAATGGCACAGAGAATAAAGACAATGGCAGGTATGGTCCCAAAATCAAATAAATACTTTTCTGTATTGAACACAGAGGCAAGGACATTGCTGATGATCAAAGGCAAGACAGCCAGGGAAAATAACAGATAGTGAACCTATATCCCGAGATAAGAGCAAAATCCCCAAATTAAAGTTGACCAAGCAAGCAACAGGGAATGTGCTTACAGGAACTTACAGTAACATTAAGAGCAGAACAATAACATATAACAACAGAAAAATTATAGATCTTGTATCTCTCTTTAAGAAGGAAGAGAAAAAGAAAACAACAACATTAGGCAAGCAAATTTAAGATCACTAGTCTTATCTTAGTTGAGCAAAACTCTATCCCTCAATACTTGCGTATAAAAGACAGGCATCTATGTTAATGAAAGTTTAGGAAACTTGTGTTGAATTTTATTGACAATAGATTGTTCCAGACTAATGCAATAATTGCTTTATAAACAAGGTAAGTTCAAATAAATTACTGTATGTTCAATATAGCACTACAATAAAAATTGTGAGTTCAGATGTAAAAGACAGGTTGTACTACAAGAATCGTAAATTGTGTAAAGAATTAACTGATTAACTAACGAAAAATAACAGTGATTTGCACGGAACTGGAAGAAAGTTCTTCCAGTACTCATCCACAGATGAGTCTTGGAACTAATATTAATTGGTTAATGTTAACAATTTTGTGGGAGAAAAATGGAATGGACTTGTACAGTGTGTTTATCAGGAGAAATTATCAAAATAAAGTTGGATGTAAGCGAATAACTCATGGAAATTATGGGAGCAGTAACACTATCATGATATTCAGTCAAAGTGCAAGATCATTTATTCATCAATACAAAGCATTTCTAGTTTTAGATATGAATTATTTGGAAGTGACAACGGAAGACAGAAACTTGGGTTTCTTTTTCAGACTGATTGACTGAGCCATTAATTCAGTGTAGCAGTGGAAGAAACAAATACAGTCTTGTAAGGTGGCAGATGATGTATTTCCATTTTATAAAGTATCATTAATGTCATAGTACAAAAAACACTTGGGAATCAAAATGGCTTAAACCAGTGACATCTACCCTGCCCATAGCACTGAGATAATGAAAATACGTCTCAGAAAGCAGAGAACTTCGTCGACTACTATGCTGTCACTTTTCAACGAGTAACAAACTCATTAAAACTAAAGATGATAAGGCAATATACTCCTACGTCTGAAAAAAATCCTCACATCAACCTGAGAACAGAAATAATTCCATCATTACAAATCAGCATAAGCTTCAGCCAACAGAAGGCAACCGGACTAAGTTGACCCATTTGGCTGCTATTACGTGTGTCGTTTAGATCTCGAAGACAGAATTTCTAATGAAGAACCTCTACCTGAATAGCAATCCATCATCAGCTAACATAACTAATGGCCTAGAGCAAATTGCTGATTCAACTGTTGACCTGTACCTCAAATGCTTCTTTGCTATGTTACTTTGCTGTTATCATTCTATAAAACTCCTGTTGCATTTATGAAAATTGCATAGAAGCCTACAAGACTATAAATATAAGTTATCTAATTAGGTATTTACTTGTTTTAAGTGTTCCACGTGTAAGCAGACATCCGTCTTGAAGCCTGTTCCCATTTAATTTCCATGGAAATATTGCTATCTTCTTTCATGCAAGAAGACTGGGACCTCTGCATTTCTATTGCACGTTCCCCGGTCTGCAGGGCTATAAAATTTGTTACCTCAAAATTCCAAAGGATTAAGACCAGAAGCCAGTTAGAATGCTACACCATGGCAAACCAAAACAGGGCTATAATAATAATCACAATTAACATCTTCCATTTAAGGTACAACTTCTTAATATCTCATATTACAGTACATGTTAATCCTTTTTTGGTTTTCTATTTATATCAGGACTGCCAAACGAAAATTAAAAAGTACCTTCATGGCAAGGATACAACTTTAATGTGGCCTGGCAATAGGCATAGTCTTTCTACTTATGAAAGGCAAAAAAACAAGACAAAAAAAGCAGTATTTTCTGATCTTGCACAAATGTTTTGAAGCCTGCCATTCTGCTGTACCATGACAGCAGCTTCTCCCTGTTCAACACCTACTACCTCTCCATGGGAAAAAAAAAACAACCTACTAACAATTTTATCATTTAGATTTCCATCACTTTCTGTCCTCCCATATGTGCATTTCTCAGCAAGTTCTCAGCGCTCAATCCTTTTGCCAAAAGCTACAAGCCTGCAACAAAGCTTTGTCTCAGTCACCGTAACAAAACAGGAGATGAAAGTAGGAAAACGGGCCAAAGTTGCATCCACAAGCTTGACTTTTTATAGGGTCAGCACAGTTGTCTGGATCCTCTGTCAGAATCTATCTGGGACAGGCTGACATGATGCCACCTGTGGTACTCAATACCATTTTTCAGAAATCAATAGAAAAACCCTTCTGTAACAGAAGCAAGAAGAACAAGCACAACTTGGAAAGTCCGAACACTGATCTTGTGGGACCTCTGCATCTAATGCTGTCTAATCACAACCCACTGTTTCCAAATATGCCTCTTCCTTACCTAATTACAGCATTGAATAGGAAATCTCATGGCAGCCCAGAATGAGACATGGGAAAAGGAACTGAGGGTTTAATCACAAACCTAAGGGCAAAAGCAGTGTGTTATGCCATACAATTTGAAAGTAGTTCTACTGATTCCGTATCAGGGGTTAGATACCTGAGATCAGCTTTATTTATGGCATAAATCAGTACGCTGCAATAGAGATATACTTGGGAAGAATTTGGCCTGTTTTAAACGGTCATTCAAAACTGAAAAATCATCCTGGAGAAATCCAGAGAATTTGGATTTCTATCATCTTTACACTGTCTTTTCAGCATTTCCTATCAGTTATTTACTTCCATAAGATATGATGTATCTTAATGGCCAACCTTTAAAAACAAAGAGAAATATCACTATTCTAAATGTAAACAACAAGGACAAGCACATAGAGCTGTACATTGTTAGATGATTTTTTTGGATGATGTCTTTTTAAAAAGTTTTGGAAAATGCAGCATTATTTACCAGTTAAATGAGTATGCCGACTGTAAAAGTAGTTCACATACAATTGTATCTACACTTTTTAAATAATTACAATATTATTTGGCACTTAAAAATATCTGACATCGCGTTTGTGATATGCAGGCAATTTTCTAAAAATCTCAAGACAGAAGAAAATGACTGAAGGAGAAGAGAAGGAGGGAAAGGAAAAGGATATCTTTCACTCTACTTTGGCATTGGCTTTCATCTTAAAAAATGAACATAAGGAAAAAGAAATAGTCTCACTGATCTTTTAAAAAAATAACAACAACATAAAATATAACAACAGCAAAAAATTCTAATAACACCAACTGGAGACCTTTTGTTTGCTTGCTTCCTACTCATCAGAGATTCATAGCCTAGATTCTTGCAAGAATGACAACTTCAAGCCTCAGTAAAAAGTTAGGGCACGATCCTAATCTCAGTCATGTCCAAGTGAGCAGATACTGTGATCAGCTTCGTGATGTGTGAGGGACTGAGATGGTGTGCAGGAAAAAGAGAAAAAATGCTTTTGTGCAATTACGCCGTATGTCGTCAGAAAAGAAATTCCTGCTTTTTACATGAAAGATGGAAGACCTCTTCCCAAGTTATCACTGGGGGTCTAACTCCACTGCCACAACAGCGGTTTTACCCCTTCCTCCTCTTTCTGGCACAGCAAGTGCTACTTAATCTGCATCTGCAGCTGTTGGGTTGCTTCCCTGTCCAGACAGCTGTCTGCAGCCCCCAGAAAAGACTTTTTTCTTGTTGATGACCTGGCTTTAAAATCCTCTTCATCCTCTTCCCACCAAAAATAAGCAAATGCCTGCAGCTGCAGTGAAGTCAAACCAACCTTACCTGATGACAAGCAGGAAAAAGGACATGCAGAGTGGGGCTCATCCTCCAGTGCACATTATTAAAATCAGTTACAGCATATGAAGCGAAGGAGGTCTGCGAGTGAAAGAGGCAAACACACATCACAGCCTTTTTTCCAGCACTCCAAGGGAGAGAGCTCCTTGATTCCTGTGGTCACAGGCCCCCTCTGACCTCCTCCTGGAAACGTTAATGATAAAGGTGATAACACTCGATGAATACCTCATAACCCTGAACATAACCTCTAGATTTAATTCAGCCATTCTTGTCTCTTCCACTTTCTGCCACAGTCTTGTTCAAGAGTTATGTTATCTTGGCTTATAACTTTGACCTCTGAAGGCTAGGGGCATGGAGTCAATCAATTCTTCGTACTTTAGACCTACCTGAAGGACTCTATTTCATCATGTCATTGTATTCACTTTCTGAAATATTCTCTTTGAATATTGTGAATGTGTTTTAGCCTCAAAACTACCATGAAAAATGGAGCGAATTCTCACACCCTCTTCCAGCTGTAGTCATGTTTTTATCTTCCTTACTTTGGAGTGAGGGAGGTGAACCAGCAGAAAACCTCATGATATATTCAACAGTAAACCACCAGTGGGCTGGTATATACAAATGAAGAAATTCTTACTCTTTTTACTTCCAAACTGACAAACTAATGCTGTCTTCTATATTTATTCTCACAGTTCATTTTTTACTTGAAGCCATAGGCAACAGAAGAAAGGGGGGCAAAAAGGCTCCTAACAGTTCATGTTTGCCTATCCCCTCTTACAAGTTTCTCGTTATCAGTAGCCCTTATTTCCACTGTATGTACAGCTATAGGTATGAATTAGTTTAAATATTAAAGTAGGCCATTAAATAGCTAGCCAATTAGATAATCTCCATTACAGGAAAATATGACTATTTAATGAGCTTGCTAAAACACACCCTCATACACATATCCTGAGGATAAAACTTCCTGTAGAAGAAAAAAAATATATTTAGCCACTACGGCTGCCAACCTTCACAGGTATACAAAAGTATTTCTCCAAGAAAATATGTAGAGACCATTATGAGACTTACTCTTCTTAAAGTCACAGGATTCAAATCTGCCTGAAACCTGTTCTCTTAGCTACTATGTCTAAGTGCAAGAGAGGAAATGCTGTACAGATGTGTATTGGAAGAGAGGAAATCCCTCTCACCCCTCTCCAAAACAAGATACTTAAAACACCAACCACCTCTGAACAGTCCATGGAGAATCCAACTTACTTAGCACAGATGCAGCTTTCTCAGTTACTTCTTTAGCCCCCTTCCTCCCAATGCACGCATCTGCCCTCCCATCTTCCACATTCATTCTTTTTAAAGATAGATTTCAGTTTTGCTCCTAATTAGGAAAACTATGCAGAAGGATTCAGTGGCCTTTAGAAGAGCCTGTCTGTTAACTGTCAAGCCCGGAGTCTGCTGCCTGGAAGCGTAATTTATTTCTCATTATATTTGAACTGTTACTAAATCCAGAAAGAGAAACACTAAATGACATCATTAATTACTCTGCAAAACAAAATAAAGCTTTCCAAGTTTTATGTAGAACTTCAATACTCTTGCAAACGCTCCAGTAAATTTACATTACCCTAGTAGCATAAACAACTTTTCCCAGTTGTTCAGGTTATCTATACGACACAGTTGTGTGAAGATAGAGACATCATGCATAAAGAAACCTTCACTACACTATAAACTGTCCAGAGGAAAGGAAAACTTCTGCCTTGCGATTCAAATAGAGATTACGTGAACTAAGTTTTGACCCAAATTATGCAGGGATGAGAAGATGTTTAGAATCAGAACTGCACTTCATCAAGCAAATAGTTGACTAAACCACACCAGTGAGAATATTTTCACAACATGGCTTGGTAAAATCCACAACGTCCTTATTTTTCAAACACAAAGGGCCAAAACCCGTAATGATGATGCTATAAATCTTAAAACATCAACCTAAAACCTTTCCGAGCTACTGAAACAATTACAATTAATAATTCCAATAAGGAAATTTCGTGAACTGTCCAGGGGGAATTCTCCCAACTAGTTTCAAACAATGTAATTTAATGAATTTTAACGAAATATATTATTTAATGAAAGAAAACAAATCCCCTACAAGTTTATTGTACTGTTGTCAAACTGTAATTCATTAGCATGCTGTCTCCACCTAATTTGTAGGTAATCAGCAAAAATGCTTTTTTTCTGTGGAACAGACATCATGACCTTTGCTCCATATAAAATGAGGGATCTTAAAAAGAGAGTTAAGGCTCAGGCATCATGTGTAGGATTTAGAGCAAACGTACATGTTTATCATCATTTTAACTGTCAAATAGTATCCTGATTGCCTTCATCTGCCTTTCCAAAATGTGTGCCTTCTGTCATCTGTCAACTCTGCAGTTATTTCTTAAATACTCTAAGCCTTCTACCTATTTAGGCAGCTGAATCTCAAATGACACCAAGCTCATAACCTACCAACTATCATCTGAACCTCTTAAGACGTGTGCATTTGATCCATAGCATGAAGGCATTAATTAAAATCTCATCTGCAATAAAACATTATCATCATGTATTTTCCAAAAGATGAGAGCATCCCCAAAACCTGAACCTTCAAAGGTAAAAAATATTAAGCCTGAAACACCTTAGAAGCTCCATCCTCAGTTTTGTTTTTCAGGAAATAAAATTTTGCTTCACAGCTTGCTTGAAGACCTACAGTAGATCTGCTGTGTAAATCTGGTAAGTCACTAGAAGGAATTACTGTCTTCAAAACTGAGGCATTGCTCATACCCTACTTAGCAATTCTATCCTATAAACCTGCATCAGGATCTCTCATTACAGATAATCTTTCAGTTGCATGCATAGATGATATTGGCTTCCATAGTGCTTTACAAGCTTCACAGTACTATATACCATTTCACTAAAAAGGGTACGTAACAATTGATGAGAGAAGAGACCCCCTGCAGAAAACTGCTCAATACAAACATTCTGTTTTTTCCTCAAGCATATACTCTACATCAATCGTGGCATCTATAATCATTATATAAAAATGTAAATAGGCTCACACCAGCTCCCCTATAAAAGCTGAAGTATCACAACTAAGCTTGACAGAAGACACATCAGGAAGAACGACACTGCTAGAAATTTCATGACAACTGGCCCTTGAACAGAGGAGGAACATCCCTTGGCGGCAGGGTGCTCATTTGGAAAAGCATCGACTCTGAAGCAGAAGACATTTTTTTGGCTTGGCACCAGCTGCAGGCAGAATTGGAGCCAGCCGCCTCGGCGGTGGTTCAGCGGTGTGCGACACTGCTAGGAGTGCATGTGCACCCATGAAGGGAGTTGAGGGGAATGGCAGTGCTGGAACGTGCATCTTGTGGTCATGGGCAAGCCTACAGCATTTTGGTTGGGAAATTAAGTTTATTGAAGTGAAAGCAGATCAAGAAGGTACAAACCTAAAATGAGATGTTAAACCTCTGTCATACTATTAATGACGTTCAGCATCAGGGGATAAATGGTGGGCTTGGACATACAGTCTACAAACACAACTATTTGGTCACAGCAAGACACAATTTCTGTGCTAAAGTTACAGAGACTTCACTGGAGCATCTGTCTGAGAGATCAAGACTTTGGAAGAGCAAAGTCATCTCTGCCCCGTTGCCAGGGTGACTGCTTTCACCCACCTCACTCCAAACAGCCGGGCTGACCTTTCTGCTGCTGGTAACGGGATTCCCAGCTCTTCTGGGAGCCTCCACTCACAGCCAGGAACGTCCGCGTGAGTCGCTCCCCACCCCAAAGCCACATTTTGTGCCAGTTATTTGTACCCAGGTATCTCCCCAACACAGAAATTTGCACGCCAAAATAAAGCAACCTGCATTCTAGGCTGAGTTATCTCAATATTGCCACCCCTCAGCTATGTCTATATCACAGAGAGGGGAAAAAAAAAAAAAGGAGAGGGGATATTTCTCCCTCTCTCCCTCCCTCATAGGAAACAGAAATAAATGGTGTGACGCTACAAAGGCAAGAGCTTTTTCGGTGCCTGGCGACTGCTGTTTTCCCCTCGCAGCATATGGTCTTGTTTAGTTTCTTTCTCTCCTAGCAGTGAACTAATAAACAAGAGGTAGGCCTCCGTCTTTTCACCAAGGGAAAAAGAGAAACGCACTTCTAACAAAAGGTAGACACTTGTATTGGTGCCAAGAAAAAGTGTTCATGCCCCATTAAACAGAAGGTGGATTCTTGTCTCTCTGGTTCTTTTGTTTGTTGCCTCAGATTGTTAAACAGAGCAAGGGCACTCCTGCTTCCAAGCACCTGCATTTAATTGCAGCTTATTGCATTCCCCACAGGGAGGCAGGAACAGCTGCAAGGGAACACTGTACTGATGCAAGAGCAGAAAATACTTCTCTTTTTTTTTTCTTCTGAGCAGGAAATGTGCTCTCTTCTACAAAAAGCACACTACTCTAGAGAGAAATCATTAGGAAAAATAACTGGTACTGCTTGGTTTTCCTCTGCTTTCTTTAATTTATCTTTGTTCAAGCAAGTTAATAAAGCACTATTATAAAATAAAAAAAAAGTATATTATCAAGACTCTATAAAGAATCTATTTAAAACTCACTTTTCAAGAAAAATAATGGGTTTGGCTGAGCAACCTGCTTGTTTTTTAATTGAAAGATTTTCCACAAAGCCTTGGCAGGTCATCAAGATTTAAATTTAAGTGAATACGAGTCAATAAAATTAATGCATAAACTAAGTTTAGGACTATCTTCTAAAGAAAAATTTAAAAATACGGATTTCTCCCCAACCTGCATGGTACTTAATTACTTATTTATGGAAGGCTGGGTAATGAAACTCTGGGAAAGCACGTACATTTTTCCCCTTCACGACAGCTACATTCAGTACCTCTTTTTTTCCGGCATTTGTTCCATTTACTTGTCTTCTGAATAGAATATTTTAATAACTCCCTCCACACATTGAGGTTATTTTTTTCTGGTATTTTTGCTGGATTTTTCCTTGGTCCCTTTTAGAAACTACCTAGTACGATGAAGAATGCTAAAAACACCTTAATAATTATACTGAGCCCAAAACCCACAGGCTGGCCAGCAGTTCCCATTTCAAACTTGGGAGATCTCCATCAGCTAACAGAACAACGAACAAATCTTCATATCAGAAGCAGGGGTGGTTTGAGAGCTCCTCCAGCTTGGGAGAGCTGAGGAAATCCAGAAACCCCATCCTCCAGTTTGATGCAAGTCAGCAGAAAGCAAGGCACGGTGACGCAAGGAACTTCCCATGCTCACCTCATGCTGAAAAGCCAGCAGGAGAGTTCCTCACACTAAGTTCCCCAGGCTCCCTTGTCTAACTAGGTCACCTCTACCAAAACCAACTGGAAACAATACTCCTCCGGTTTGGAGGCCCTAGGGCCTCCCAGCACAGTCACAACAGCTCTTCTAGATTGCTAATGTCTTCCAGGTCCCAAGATTTAAGAGAAAAAATTGCTTTCTCTATATGATCTTCTGTACCCAGAGGCAGAAGAATAAAGTGTATAGTCACAGCATTGCTCTCTGTCCAGGCCTAATGCAATAGAAGGTAAAGAATAATTTTTGTTTCTTCGCATACCACTCTACTGCCTTATTGAATTAAAAAGTGGCAGTCTTTTTTTTTTTCCTCTAAGTAGTAAAGAAATAGAATATTTAACCTCCCACCTGTTTCCCCAAAATAAAAAGAATGAAAATGCAAACATTTTCTTATGCTCTTTGAAGTTCATTGGATTTAAGAAGACTGTAGTATTGAGGTTTGGTTAGTTGCACACATTACATGCTTCCTGTTATGTTCCAACTTATTTATTTACTTTAGACAACTAAAATAGACTTCTTTTAGTCTAAACAATAGACTAAAAAAGTCAATTAAAAAAAGCCAAATTGACAGCCTCAGTGGTTGAAACCTTTGACAGAATAGGCACAAGTCGAAGCAGCATTCCTTCCCTACCTTGTTTATTTGAATCAGCCTTAAACTTGGAGATACCCGTTTTTGATTCAAGAGCAGCTCAGCTTTAGTAATCTGTCTAGCCTTCACCTTAGGTCTTGCAACAACAGGGAATTTTCAAATGGGAGGAGCAGGGTTTCCACTTAGAAGACAGAATACACTACTTGATGTGCAAGTTAAGCAAAGGAGAATACAAACATGCCATGCATAGCGCTCCAGTCACAAATGCTGGGAAACGAGATATCTCAGGGAATCTATCTCCTCCTTCCCCTTCTCTACTACCTTCCAGTCTCAACTGTGTAGCAAAAGAGCTGAGAAGAGGGTGACTGCTGCTTTTGTTCCTCCCTTGGATCCATAAACACCTTGTGGATGGAGATCAGAAACCACAGGATTGCCCTAAACACGAGAACAGCACCTCTTTCCCGGCTGTTCGTACGCATCTCGCGCCATACCAGTTCAGGAAGGTCTGTTTCCTTGTCTCTGCAGATGCATGCTGATGAGCCTGCCCAGCTCCTCCGGCTAACCCGGCTGTGTGCATGCACATCCTGGCTCCGTTCGCTCTAATCTCTGCCCCCTCACGCTCTTTTGCTCCCCAGCTGAAAGGGGTTGTTCCAGAGATTCAAGTGGAAGCATCATGACTGAAATAATTTTCTGCAGTGAAAGAAATGTTCTATAGGACTGAAATGACTACAGCCTTCAAAGTTTGTTTCTTTCCTCACAAGAACTTCCTTACGGATTTAGTTGAGAGGCAGTCATCAGTATTTCACAGTCTCTGGTAACAAGCAAACATGGATGCTAAGTACTAGGGGCCAGCACTTAAGGAAACTTAGAAAACCTTAGAAAAACATCCTACAGCAAGGAAACTGTAAATGAAGATTACTGGTTAGTACTGGAAGAACGCTGGTTAGTACCACCACGTCTGAATAAAAGTTTAGTATTTCCTTCATTCGCCGGACCTGCCTCAGGTTAATTCATTTTCTACTCGACCAGGCTTTGGTCTCTCAGACACCGCCAGTGACGACAGGCCTCAGATTGTGACAGATGAAGTTGTTCTCACCTGCTAAACATAGGCTGACATCACATTTGCTTCCTGTATAAATGTCCAAGAGTACCTTCTGACTTGCCCTCAAAAGGTAAGATACTTTCTAGGTATCGGAGGCCAAAAGCATGGATAGGAGCAGTTAACTCTGAAGCAGCTAACACTACACATGTTCACATCTACACTTTTTCTACATTAAAAGTTTCCAAAGTCTCATTCATTTACTTGTTCATAACAGTCTGATTGAGGTAATACTCTCCACATTTATAACAGCAAATTAGAAGTTGGAGATATTCTCACATACGGTCTGAATGCGATTTGTCTTGAAACTTGAACAAAGTAGTAGGCCATGTACATGTAAATGGTTTGTTTTGAAGATTTCCCATGTAGCAAAATAAAATAAGGTATTCTAATGAGAACTTTGTCTGCTATTAGGTAAACTTCTAATAACTTCAGTACTGTAGTGCAGTAACTCATAAATATATAGATAATACTCTTGTCATTTATCTGGCATCAAATACTGTTTTGCTACATACCATAACCTAAAGAGGATTCATGCAAGTCTTTCAAAAGTAAGTCCTCTAGTAGTCTAGATTTTTTAGGTCTCCACTGAAAGCAGTTTAATACCTAGAAAAAAAAAATGATTCAATAACTGTTCTAAATGTATATGTAATAAACCATTTGTCTGACTAGGCTTATATAATGCGATTATCTGAGCATTTCGTATTTAATTAGCAATATGGTGCCATCATTTACTCTGTGACTATATCTCATCATCATCCTTGAAAGCAAGCACTAGAAGAAAATATACCATAGAGCTAACAGGATTTCAGAAGGGGATTTTATCTTAATTATCACAACCAAGAGCAAGAATCCTCACTTGCTCCAATACTAGCTGCAAAGCAGAATATACTCAGAGTGCTGGGAGGCATATGAGTTTAAGTAAAGCTATTTTATGAACACTTTATTTTGTAATTATCTACATAATGAGAATTGGATGAGAGTTCTACCAATTCCATTCATCACATTTGTATTCGTAATTGTAAGGTGACACTTTGCATCTCTTCTGCTTACTTTCTATTTGTCACATTATTTTTCATATTGACAAGCCATGTCTTGTCAGATTCTAATATTATCTACACACTGGTTACACACATTGACAATTTTAAATAATTATTCATAAATCATGCTTTCTGCTGCTAGTCAACCAGTCTCTTTTGTTCCAAACTTCTTCCCAGTATCCATGGCTCAGGTGTCTAAACCCTCGAGATTACCTGAGGCTAAGAAAACAGACATTTGTTTGGCACTCGAGCAAGAACAGTACATTCTGCTAATCTATGTTGGGGGCAGCAGCTCTACACCCATGACTTTTTTTAGTCAGAATTAAATGAATTTGTGTATATGCACATGTTATTAAAACACAACATTTAGAATTTATCCAAGATCTAATTGCCTGTACAGCAAATGGAGTTTTTATTGCTCTCTGTAACAGGATAGTTAGATAACTATTTCAGTTTGTTTGTATGCCTACCAATATACAAGTTGACATAATTCAATCTTTCAGATTCAAAGCAATCAAGATGATTAAATTACTTGCATATTATTATATACTGACAGAGACTCCCTCTCCAAAATATCATTTGTTGTGAGTTCTTTTGCTTGCTTGTTTTTAAGAATATTGAGTTGGAGCAGAAAATAGTTAACACAAATCTGCAATCTACATAAAGTATGGAAATCTACAGTATTTCTAGGGCATACGAAAAATGAATGGCCAGTCAGGAAGAGCGCGATGGATTTCTCAGCTACTATAGAGGAAAAAGGAAAAGAAGCATGTGCGGGTATGCTTTTTTTAACACACACATTTACACCCTCATCAAAAACACGTTAATTTTTAAAATGTCTAATGTTACTAGTCAACATGTGCATGAGACTTTCAGGGATTGTTTTAAGCTTATTTGAAAGATTTTCTGATTATGCTGTATTTTAAGGTTTACTAAAGCGAGTCACGGTTGAATGCAGCTACCAATTCATGTATTTCTTGCAAACATTAACTGCTAAAACATTTGTATTACCGTCTCTTAAAAAAGTTGTTACCAAAAAAAAGGAAAGCAAACACCCTGGGTACATTAAATGATGCACCTGAGGGAAGCGCATGCATAGGAGAAATTGTACTGGGAGTGAGCGTATGTTTGCCTACCAGGATTGTACCAGGATATCTTCCAAGCAACACAAGAATCTTGGTTTACGCAGGGAAATAGACTGTGCTGCAGTGATAAAGAAGTTGAATAACTTTAGAGATATACCACTGTATTGCCTCTGAATCCTCAGCACTTTTAATGCCTTATTCCAGTTCCTCTCTACAAACCTCCTGAAATCACAGTAAGCCTTGACCAAGCATGAGTGATAAACCTACTCTCTCAGACTGTCCTAGAATCTAACATGTGAAAAAATGTAAAATTTAATTATCAGCTGAAACTAGAGAGATCTGTCACATGCTCTTTGCCAATTAAGTAAACTACTCTGCCACTCATCCTCCCCTTCTCCTGTGCCCTCCTACCCCACTTTATCTTGTGTGTTGCTCTTCTTGGAGATGATTATCCTAGCCCTAGATTCTGATACACTGACACACCCCAAACAGTAATTTAACTTCTCTTTTAGGGGCTATCCAGGACTCCAGCTATTCAGGTTTGCTTCTTCATATGCAGCTGCCCACTTACAGACACTTCTTCCCCTTCTGACGGCTGCAATACCAGTGGCCCAGCTGATGTGTAAAAATCATCCAGAAGTACCTAATGCTACTCTTTGGATACCTACCCATCACACCATCAATATTCAAGCTCTGAAAAGGATGAGGAATTTACCTAAATGGGAGGAAAATTAACATAACACCACCTGAGCTCCCTAGCAGAGATGCTTATATGTTCTCTTACTTTAGTTAATAAGAACAGCCAGATCTTTTGAATATGTAATAAAAGAAACTATTTTCAGTAAGAAGTATCAAATTTGCCTGGCATCCCTGGAAATATTCAACAGAAAAACTAGCTAGAAAAAACAGTATCATCTACAAACAAAGGCAACTCTTCATTGGTGTTTCTCCACAGCTAGAAGGTGGGGAGCACAAAGGAGCCTGAAGAATCCACAGAGTGTTTAATATACATCCTTAATGGTCTTACTAAAATCCAATATAATACATTTTTAGCTGGCTAAGATAGAATCACTCACTCTTCCTTCTTGTGGAGTCAAGGCATTCAGTTCACAAGCTGGCTGAACCTTGCTTACCTTTCATGCATCATGGGGAAAACACAGACAACTTCAAAGAAGATACAGCTCTCTCCCCTTGCCCACCCCATCATTACTTTATAGAAGGCATTATTTTATTACAGAGATCTACGTAATTTTCCAAATGTAGTACATATCAGTAGTATACATTTGCTTACCTACCATAGTAGTACTATGCCAAGCTACAGAGTCATAAGGTAGCAAACCTGAAGAGACTAAAGCATATTCTTCCCTCTTAATCTTCACATAACCTAGTTTACACAAGCCATTCAGCTTAGTCTTTGCTTATATATCTGTGCTTCTTACTGAGCACATACTCATAAAACCTCCCTATTTTACAAGCTCATTTGCATTTAAAAATACAGTAAAATGTTAAAAAAAGCTAGTGTTTTAGATAGATTTTTGAGTGTGTGATTAGCGGTACTTGCAAACTCACACCCATGAAAGACACCTCGAAACTCCCCAGGAAACTCCAGACCTCGGGCTACCTTTGTAAATAATAAAACAAAACAAAAACCTTAACAGGTATAAATCCAGTGACAGTAAATGAAATGCACAGAACTGTCTTCCCCGGGAGATTAGTGCTTTCACTGATGTTTCACAGATACTTTAGCAATAATCCCCTTACATAGGCATGCAGATTCATTTTTACAGATAACGTATCCTCCAAGAGCCTCGACTTGAGGTTGTCTTTTCAAAAGCCAAAGGTCAGTATTTCATATTTCTTCAATAAGAGTAAGACCAAAAGCTGACAGTGATTAGTGACTATCTTCATTTATACAGTTGATGAGATATGCATGTTTTAGCTGCAATAACAGTTACTGCATCATGTGCCTTACATATATTCATTGGCATTTTCCCTTTTCTTCATATTGGCTGCAGTTTGTCTGCCTTTTCTTTCATTTTATTCCCTGCCTCTTCCATCTGTTGGCTCTTTTATCTCCATCTAACTAAATAAGATTTCCTCACTTCATTTCAAAAGCTTCAGCTGTGACAGTTGTACATGCTTATTTCACTCACTTTTTCTTTGTACCTGTTATGACTTAACTTTGCTATGCAAGAACTTAGGACTAAAGCTAGTCAGGAATTTATTTCATAAAACAGGCATCTTAAAAATTATTTCCATCAGCTCAGATTAATTAATGGATTAATATGAGGCTCAGATAAAACAAATTTTCAAATAGAAGCGATATTGTTTAGTTATGTTTCTGTTAAATTATCTTCCTAACAATATCAGGTTATTCAGAATTTTTGGATTTATTATACCAGAACTCTGTTTAAAGCAACACACAAGCTGCTCGCAGTTATTGCATATTGCTCACCCTATAGGTTGGCCCATATTGTTTTCCTCATCTGCTAGTTTAAATAGAGATACCGGCTGTATCATTATGGCCAGTTTTAGCAAACCTATACAAAATATCTAGCTGAAACATAGGCAACATGAGGAAATTTAAGAAATTATATTTAGGAAGTACATTGCGCTACCTCTGTTATGGGGGAACTACAAGGCTTTTAGTGTACAGGAATAAGGGATGCTAAAACATCTTATATATTACAGAAGATTAGCTACATTCTTTTTGTCTAACCGTAACACAAGGTGCACATTTATATTTAGAAACAGAACTAACCCATATATATTCTCTACATACACATAATTAAGACAACACCAAATTTAGGTAGACTAATCACAGGCATATTTGGTTGCATACTTACTAGAGTTCTTCCTTTCTTTACCAAGAGTGTTCTTTACGTGAAAGGAATTAAAAACAGACTGAAAATACAGTCTATCACATAATTCATTCTCATATTCCATGTTTTGAGCATAACATCAGAATACCTATTTCTTTCATAAAGGTCCTTCGCGTTTTATGGCTTCCCTCTCTTTTTATATTTCAGTATATCAAATCTTAGTGATTGGTTACTTTGTTCTCAGTCCCCCTGGGCCTGTTATCTGTAATTAAATATAAGCCTCCTTGATATTAGTAGCACGCTGATGGATTGTTGCTTACCTACCAGGCAGCACTTAGAGAAATGGAGGTCCTTGAAAGCAAACAGCATCACAGCATAAATCAGCTAGAATGAAGACAGGAGTGAATATAGATTTTGTGGTAAGAACGCTCGGGAGATTGTTCTTCGAAGTCCACAGATTGGAGATTACATCCATAGTGATTTATCATCAGACATTTATTGATCATTGGCTAAATGACTGTACAGATAAACATATGCATCTTGCCACTTCTGCCACTAGACCTAACCTTACTGACTATGCAAAACTAAAAGCACAACCCTCTCAAACCTAAAGTGTTGATTAAATGCTGCATGAAGGTTTGTGCAGTACAAGGTGTCTGAAACAGAACACAAAACCCCACCCCACCTAAGAAGAAAGAAAAACCCAATTAAAAATATTCCAGATTTATTTTCAACCTTTTAAGTAAACACTTCTATGACTACCCATGCAATTCTGAAACCTCTTTGCTACATTTCTTGCAATGTCAGACACACATTAAAAAAAAAAAAAAAACAGAAAAAAAACCCCACAAATCCATAGCTACTTACAATTTTCAAACTACAGGGCATTGCTAGGAAGAATAGATACCGTAGCCGACAGACAGCTTGCCTGATGAGTCGGAGCCATCAGCAAATTCCTAAAATTATTTTCAGTTAGTCTGATCAATTTACACTCTGTAGTATCATAAAAAAGATCCTATATACTAGGGAGCTCAAAAAAGTAGTTTACTAGAGCTCAGTTCAGAAACTTTTTTTTTAACTAGTTAAGGTCAGATTTTTTTTGATAGAAACACTTGTTTCCAATTGCAAGCTAAGTTGCACTTAGAAACACGAAATGCAGATGTGATCAGACCATAGATCTATTTTCACAGCATGTGTAAATCCAATCTTTCAAAGACTCAAGTCTCCAACTTAGCAGAACTTACCTTCACTAAGACTTGTAGTCTGCCATTTGCAACACCTTGATTTGGTGAAATCCCTGTGAAGCTACACTCACTCAGTTCTTGTACTTGCTCAAGAGTAGCCACTACACCAGCAAAATTAATAACAATCACCTGACTATAAACTTCCATAAGCCAAAATGAAGCAGAGAAGGAAAATGTAAAAGGAAGAACCAGTTAAATACAAAGATGAAACCAGCAATCATGCAATGAACTGGCAGCCTAATTTTAACGAGCATATCAGTTTTGCAGCGGACATCAATAAAGGTTTCCATGTGCTAAAAAACAGAGAAGTTCCTCT
>NW_010539386.1:285-55291 GCF_000687285.1 Phaethon lepturus | reverse complement strand
ACTCTTTCACATTCAGAATAGGAAATGGTATGCAGATACTTCACACACTACCAATTACCAATGCCCCAGATGGAGATCTCCCATCAGTCTCCTCCCTCCCAGCGATAAAACATTTGGTGAGGAGAGAGATCAGAAGCCTCTGCAACTTTGAGGCACTCTCCCACCCGTCCCCTTCCAAAGCTGGTCGCTAGGAGTGCCTGAACATCATCGTTCCTACCTCAGAAGAACAGGACAAATCCATTAGAAATGCTTTCTACTTCATACACGGTCTCTCTCGCAAAGAGTTCCTCCTTCTCACATCCCATGGTATTCTTTTCCCAGATCACTGGGGAAGTCCTTCAAAACCTGTTGCTGGAGGAAAATCCCCTGCACTTCTCAGCCCTCTGGCCTCCTGAACTTTCTCCCTCCAGCTGCTGCAGCTTGTAATTAGTCCCAGCTGAACAGGTAGTTAATCTCCTTCAACAGTCAGAATCACACAGAGCATATACATTTTATCGCACAGCACGGACCAATATTTAGAGATAAAGAAGAGTTTTCTATTATCTCCCTTTCCTTGTCTTCAGAATCCATATGAAGAAGATTGACTTGGACGTTCAGAGACAGAAAGAGTATTCACCACATTTCATGATATAGCAGAAACGAAGAAAAAAACCTATGTTTATTATTAATTCAAAATTAGCATTTATTAGAGCTTTTCACTGGATAAATAAATCATTAACTATGAAGATAAAATAAAGACTTATTTGCAAATAGCAAATATTGGTTTTGTAGAAAATTATGTCAGAAGCCAAAGGTTAGAATTTATTGCTAGAAAGAAGACTTTAAATTAGGAAGTGTTAAATCAAGAGAAATTGTGCTGAGCTGGAACTTTGAAAATGTACCTAGTGATATTTAAGGTTAACTTATTGTATAATACGCCACTAGAATGAAAACACCAGATTAACTATATTATCAGGAACACTTTGAGAGAACTGCAGAAAATGAAATACTGAAAAATAATGATTACTTTGGAACAGAAAAGCCTATTGCTTATATTTTATTTTAGGGGGGAAAAAAAAAAGGCAAACTAATGAGACTGTATAAAACTATATTTTCATTTCATGGTTATAGCTCCAGTGAAATGTCTAAACCAAAACAAATTTTGTTCATTATTGTTCATTATTTATGTTGTTATGAGAAAACAACAATAAAGTTGGCTTATAAGCGTTAATGCAAATTACTCTCACTGCATCCATATACCCATATTATTAGAAGTGTGGACAATTCATAATGAATAATGCAATTTTTTTTTTCATATTTACTTCACTACCACCTTGAGGCTATAACATATAGCAATTTGAGTGAAAAAAGGAGAAGGAAAAGAAAAAGGAGATATGCAGTCCTATGTGAGGGAACAGAAGTGCAGACGTCAGCCGTTCCCCAACTGACAATTCCTGGGCTATGCTCATCCATATACCTACCCCTTCTCTTTCCGTTGTCCATAACGGCATAATTTCAACAAAGCAGAGGTAGAAGGTACCTCCACTGGATGCATTTCAGAATAACATGCTGAAGTAGAGGAAGTGCTTGTGCTCAGAGGTCAGAAGCAGCTACCCCCCTCTGCCCTGCCCTGTGCTCACCCCTGGCTGGCTCTGCCTTCGTTCCCCTTAGAGAGGTTACCTTCAGCCGTTCATGTGGAGATCTGGCCTGCTTCCTTGATTCTAGACAGGCATTTTTTTACATGGTATATACGTATTTTGAATACTTTGAGTCAAATGTCACATTATTTATGGTGATCCTGGTGTGATTACAGTGATCTATGGTAGAAACTTATGGACTCCTGGGTGTCCAACTGGGAACCCAGAGGGAGCTAATTCCCAGCAATACTCACTCTCTGCAGAAGCAGAAAGAGTGAAACACATCAAGTGCCTTGAAAAGCAATGCTCTGCCATCACCTAGGAGAGATAAGACCTGGTTTTTTGGTGGCTGACACACAGCCTTCCTTCACTTCAAACACCACCATCGCTCAGAGGTACCTGAACTAATATCTCTACATTGATGCTGTGAGGTCTCAGTGCTCACTTGGGTCAATATGGCAGAGCATTGTCTCAGGCATGCCGGTATACTCCATAGAGTTACTGAGACTCACGTACCCATAACTATCTCTAAAAAAACCCCAAAACATCCCGCTTCTATTTTAAATGTTGCTAGTGAGAGCCGCAAAGACTAAGATAACACTACACGTGGTATAGAGGGGGGTTTGATGAAAATACTGATTGGCAGCCATGTGTCCCTAGTTCTGCTCCTGATTTTGCAGCTGACCTACAGTGCAACATTAAATGAATAATTTTTATCACTTTGTGCCTTTGTTTGCCTGCCTTATAGATAAGGCAACTGAAACTAGCTTTTCCTTTGAAAGCACTTAGAGATGGTGGAGGAACAGCAAAATATACACGTTGAGAGCAAAAAAAAAAAAAAACTTGAGCATGAAGCTGGGCACAAAAGGACGCAGTTTGATGAATGCCTTCCTGAATAAGATCTTCATATCATTTCTTCATCCCTCTAAATAACTATAATAAACATAATGTAATTCTTCTACAGAACATTACATTTGATGATACCATTTGGTACTGTAATTTCTGTGAAGATCTGAATAGAATCATGTCAATTTTGGCTTTGACAAAATGAGGCTAATAACTACCAATCAATCAATTCTGCTCAGATTTTTTACAAAAAAAAGGTACTATAGGCACACATTACAAATAGGCACAAATATTAGTAAGTGGGTATTAGCAAGCCCAAAAGATTTTACTCTGAAGGCCTCATAAGAGCAATGTAAAAAACAGCTATACCTAAAGATGTGTTTCATACTGGGGAACATGTTTATGTTCCAAACACTACTCTGCTCTTTTACAGTCAAGTTTATACCCTATGTGCTACCATGTGGCTAAGTAGTTTTCTCAGTGTTAATTTCTTAGGCTTCCTTCTTATTTGAATGATAACAGCTGGGAATGCTAGCATATTATAAACTGCCAATCTCTTAGGAAGCCACAGTTACAACCATTAAGTAAACATCAGTTATTAAAATTAAGTCTTCAGCATGCTGAGAAGCCTGTGTTTTTATTTCGATTACAAGTAATGTGTTAAAAATGAGGCTGGTGTGCTCCTTTCCTGCCTACTCCCCCTGCTAACTGTAAAATGCACTGTTTATAGTAGTTCAAGCTATCCATCCCATTATGATGATCGGAACAGTTTGTTGTTACAAAAAACCACATCTGGACAAAAGATGTTTTTTTGTAAGATATCTTCTCTATGCAATAATGTTCTATATGATTCACATTGCAATAATGTTCTATATAAATACCTGTGTTCCTTTTAATGATGGAATGATTTGGAGTTGGCACAGAGAGATACATCCAGATACCTTCGGGGAAGGAAAAGCCATACTACTATCACTTCTACACACTAATTGTAGAAGCCATATTTAAGACCTCGATAAAGTTAATTATTAAAGAAATACATAAAGCAGGAATAGGAGCTGGATGTGACTGAAGCATAGTAAAGATATAAAGGAAAAAAAACACGTTTAGGTGGATAAACTACAGAAACACATACCTGTATTAGGTGAAGGAAAACACGACTGGGATATGACTCTCCATCACATCCCAGGATTAGAGGAGAGTCTGGCCAAAATTAAAGAATGAAATGCTAGTAATCTAGCTATAATCAGTCAAGGGGTATTAAGTGAATGGATTGTCTCAGTTGTTCAACAAAGAAAAATTACTTTTTGAATAAATCAAAATCAGCGAATTATTAGAAAGAACGACTTGAGTTTTGGCTCCTACCCTCTAACATCACAGATCAGTTTCTTTTGTCTATGATCCCACACCTCATCCCCATACATTGAAAGGCTGGGCCAAGGATCATATTAAAAGCTTAGAAAACAAGACGGAGAGCAATTTCCCTCCTGTTTCTATGAAGTATTTTTTTTTATATATATATATATGTTGTAGTATAATACATACAGTAGCATTTTATATATGTAGAGAGGCAATATTCAGTGGTGAAGTTAAGACACATTTGCAGTCTAATTAAACCACAGTCCTATTTTCTTAATTCTCTTATATGGTGTACTTCAAAATTGCCAAACCTTCCTTGCCTAGCATTTGTGCTTCAAAGCACTGCACAAAGTAACTGAGAAATAGGCAGCTGCATTGTAGGTTTGACTTAACACAACTTGATTTATCCATTTGCTTTTCCTTCTGTATTTTTTCCCCCTGCACCCAACACACACACAAAGTGAATCAGATGCCTGGTATATGCGGTACAGCTGAAAGTCCTGTTGTGCCTCAAGAAAACCTTGTTGATCAATACCAATTCCATGTAACTTACTGTGCATTCTTTGATCCTTCTCAACTAGTTATTAAAAAACCATGTCCTTGTGTTAGTCATCTACACACAGAATTGTTGGGTTTGAATTCTGCAGTAGTGATACAGGCACAGATAGCATGGAAAGGAAAACATAATTCCAGCTGGACAAATAACACTGATTGACAGAGTTATTTTAAAAAACACTTATCACTTAGGTTTTTATGTATAAAATGAGGTAACAGATCTTTTCATATTTCTTTTAACTGAGAAACACTCTCCAAAGTCCAAAGAGACTATGTTTCAACAAGTAATTCTAGACTGATGTATCTGCACTGCGATTATTCACAATAGTTTATAGTTTTGTCAGCTATGCATTACTGGGTATATATGAACTAGAACCAGATCATGGACTATCAGCAAAAGTATAAATATTGTATTTATCTTGAGCGTTTTCACTAGATCTGTTTGCTAACACATTCAGACTGGGAGTAGTAGACATTAAGGATGAACTAGAAGCTCTCTTCAGATTTTAGTGATCTCATGTACAGTGAATGAGAATCTGGCCCTGCGAGCACTTCACAGCAAGTGTGTGAAGCACTATTAACACCAACCACATTTCTACACAACACACCAGATGCTGTCAATCAGAAAGTCCTAAAGAAACAGAGTACATAATTTCAGTTTTCTTTTAACTATTTTCCCTCTATTTCTTTCAAGTAGGAAAGCATGCTCAAGTGGGCAAGTAAATTTTAGTTTTCCACCTAACAATGTACCTCAACCTAAAAGGTGAGGATAGCAGGTCCTGTCACCATCTGGATGTTTATTTGAATAGCAATGCAATTTCAGTTGGTTACCAAGCAAATCTCAGTCACACAAAGCTAACATTTCTAGAAACCTAGTATTTGTTAATGGTATCACAGAGTACCTGTGGAGTTCCTTGGAGTTAGGTGCTGTAAAAAACCAATCAAACAACACCCCAAACTAAAGCAAAACTAAAAAGTCCTTTATTCTAAAGAGCTGATAGTCCACACAGAGTAAAAAAAGCACCAGAAATGAACTGCAGTTAAACTATTGTGAATGGGTTTCCTGATCAGATAGGAAGTGAGCTAAACCTTAGGCCTCCTGCTCAGTCACTGACCAACCTTACCTGCCATTGCATGTACTGAAAAATATGTTTATTTCTATACCAGTCTGTTGAACTGGGAAGCCTACTAAAAAGCAACATGTAAAGGAGAGAGATTTGAGGAGAACCTGAATAATTATGTCACGCTGAAGAATTAAGTGCAGAATGCATTTATCTGATACACTCATCAGATATACTATGAATCACTTATAAAAGAAGCCTTCACATTGCTGCTCGGGTATTTTCTAGCATATGTTCACCAGCTCTGTCTGACATACTTTTTGGAAATGTTTCTAATTTATATGAAGAAAGTATATGAAATCACTGTGCATATTGTTGTTTATTTTTAATTTTATATGGGTTATAAAACGCACACTGAGAACTGAACGTAAATCGTTTCCTCTTCAGTGTTGCTGAACAAGATATCAGATTCTTAATGAGGAAAAAACAGAACATCAGTTTGTTACGCATCTTATTCATGAGTACATCCAGAAAGGATGAATAGATGGCTGACTGTAATAAGAAATAGCTAATGACACATAGCACAGTAGACATTTTCATTATACATCACTTCTCTTCGGTTACCAAAACTATAGATTAGCAAGGATGCTGGAAAAAGGAACACACCTGACATTTTGGTGCTTGATTCAGCTCATACAAATGAGCTAATTTTCAATAGATTGTTGCAAGCTCAACAGAACTTCCTGAACATCTTGTATTTTCAAATTAGAGATAAAGGGATCAAAAGTATAGATTCCTCTCCTTTGCATTTAGTTAGAGGAAAAAAAAAAGGCAGTGAAAAATGCATATATACATATCATTCACATGAATGAAATATGAATGATAAAAGAAAAAGAAAATACAATAAACAACACATTCACTGTAAATGACTCTCATTCATGTTTCTGCTTTTTTGTCCCTAGCAGTCCTAACAAAGGCCCCGGCGTAGCACAGAAAGACTTTCAGCACAATAGAAAACCCACTGAAGTGGGTTTTTTTGTTTGTTTTTAACCTATGTGGAAGTAAAACATGTTTACATAAACTGATGGATCAAGGCTTGTGTTTTCTAACACAGAATTATTTTAATCTCATAATTTGATTGTGAGGTTTAGTGTATGTTTATAAAGTATCATGACCATGACAAGACTAAGTCCTTTTTTAACCTTGAAAAGAAGAGTTATATTTACTTTTGATTCTCAGCTACAGCAATTGTTTTGATGTAGTGAGGAGGTGAGTATTCCTGAATATGAAAATTAAAGACAAACTGCTTGTGCTAAATATGCAAAAGGATTCCCCAACCATGGACCTCTACCCCATCCTACCTGCCAGAGATCTTTCTGTCTTCCTGCCCTCACATCAAATATGATAATTCTCAAATGCACAATATGAAGCGCAAGGCCATGCAATCTTTTCCTTGCTGACCTTTGCAAAACTGGTTTATAGCCTCTCATAGGAGACTGAAATTAGTCTACTGCGAAAGAGAGAAACATCTGGGGTCAGAATACACTTTCCTTTCCGAAGAAAGCATTTTGTACAAACTATGTGAGAAATACTTCAAAAGGGGGATGTTGCCTTTTCTTCCCCTCTCATGTCTATAGTCAAAGCTTGAAGGTTTCATTATTCCATATGTTTCCAAGAGGTGTTTTATTTGAACGGGTTCTCAAGGAAATACCTGTAAATGGAAATCTTATGACAGAAAAGAAAAACCTTAGAAAATTTGTGCTTCCAGTAAGAACCAAAGTTTTTTGCTCCTATAGCACACCAAAATATAACGAAAATAAGCTGCATCAGGCTTGTCATGTAAATGGGGATTGTTCACGCACATTCAGTGCATCTAACAGAAAAACAAGTCTATTCAGATGCTACCAAAAAAAAAACTGGAATCTTAATTCACTATCAAGCTGTTTAAATTTTTTTCATGTAACGTTCTAAATGAAAAATAACATGGATACCTTATTGTAATAATTCCTTCGTTTGAGGCCTACACCTTCTTCATTTTTATTATAAGGGATCTGATCCTGCTTTATAAATAAATTAACAAAAAGTAAAAGATTAGTATGTGTTTCATAAGTGGGTGACCGACTGTTTTATCTATAGAGTGCAAAGGGGTAATGAGTTGCCTATTTTCTGGTTTGTAACATCTAGGGCACTATCTGTTGCTGTTCTTGTAACACCTCATGCCTGCAATATGCTCATTCATTAATCATATGCAATTTATAAGTAGAAAAGAAAAAATATAAGGTAATTATTTTCCTCTTAGTTTGCTCTGTTCCCTTTCACAAAAATGAGATGGATCTAGGAGGCAGGAAAGAAAACCATAGAAAACTTTTGGAGTAAAGCTATTACACATAGCCAGAAACATTACTGATAATGAGGATCATGTATTTGCTTACTATTTTGGAGTGACTAATTAGAAAGCTGCATAGAATAGACTTCTGTAGAAGCTACAGAGGAAGAGACAAAACGTCAGATTTATGCAGCTCCAAACTGACAATGAGCTGAGATTTGCCAAAATTTAAGATCTCTGAGCAATGGGGTTGATTTCTCATTAACTCTGTTTTACTGCATAATGCGGCTTTGGGATGAGCTAATATGATTTGTCATGCAACTTCAAAAATATAAAAACCTGTACGGCTTTATTTTCTGTTCTAACCTCTCTCTCTTTTCTCTACATGTAATACCTTTGAGAAAAAAACTCTGGTAATGTTCTATTACATTTTTAATGAAGAATAATAAACTGTTAAATCACACATCAATCATTTTGCTGCATCCTTAATGTAATGAGTTAGTAAACTCTTTGACAGTTCTGCTCTAACTATATGAGTATAAAGTTGCCAAAACATGGCTGATAAGTGAAAAAACGAGAAATCCATATACCAGAGTACATCTACTAACATGTGATTAGTTACTAAAATCTAGTTTACTCTGGTTACTAAAGCAAGACTAACAGTCTATTGTTTCAGGAATATATAGACATAACCCTGTAATGGACATAAAAAAACAAGGCAATATCGTGAGATACTGCATCAGAGATACAGGTGTCAGAGATGTATTTTGAGATGTTTATTATAATTTTCCTGAATATGCCTGTGTGGGTCAGTTTGGGGTTTTTTTTTTTTAAGGCACATGCTTCTCAATAATAAAACAAATGAGAACCCAAAACAGAACATAAGATCCAGCCTCCTCTGTTCACAAACTTTTGGAAACTCAGGATCTTGAATCCATCTCTCTCATGAATGCTACAAAACCAGGTCTATTCCTATTTGCCAAACTAGAACCTTGAAACCAAGCTCATAGAAATTCACAAACGTTAGCTTTAATCTAAATCTTGACCAGAAGCCTGCAATCTACTTTCCAAGGCTCAGTTCTCTGATCTAAGCCTTCTACAAATTGATTTAAGAAGTGCAGAACACTGCAATCAGAAAATCAAAGGATAAAAGCACACTCAATATTTCTGAAAGGCAAACCTCAGACAAGCCCAGAAAAAGAACAGAGGTTTCCTACAGGGTGGAACCCACCATGGGCTAGTACCCAAAGTTAGGTGAAACCATCACTGGGGATTCATAGGACACAACGCTGTTAAAGACAGATATTAGAGATGGTATCGTGCATTGTTACTGAACTATTTGGGTAAAACTCAAGGCATTTGCTAATACTTCTAATGCATCTGTATCCACTCAACCATACCAGCAGGTATATCCTTGTTCACTAGTGGAAGAAGTCATCTTTGATATTCTTTAAGGTTCTTAAAGGTCACAAGTAATTTTCTGAGTGCTACTCAGTAAAAGATTGCTGCTACTGAAGAGTAAATGAGAGCTAACTATATTAAAACTGGACTTACATTTAATGACAGAAAACTGCCTTAAAAAAAAAAGAAATATTCTTTTACCTTCTAAGAAAGTAGGGTTATATACGTAAATATATAATATTTAAACCTCAAGGTCTTCATTACAGCAGCTAGTCCAGGCTTAGGCAAAAGAGGGCAGTGTCGAACTTCTCAGTGTCAGCTGAAGGGACATAAACCACCGCTCCTCAGAGAAGCAGGCTTCCAGTTTTCACATGCTTGAAATGAGGACAGCTCTTTGGGAAACAGGGTCTGCTTTTTTATCAGTATGCTAGATCTATTTGGTAGAAACGAAATACATGAGCATTAACCTGAACTTTACAGTGCACAATAGAGAAATCTTTACAGTCAGAAGTGGTCAAGTGCTGTGGAAGTTATCCAACCTTGCCAAGAGGAAGAGACCTCTTGCAATTTCTCCTTCAGCTGAGCATCTGAGCAGATGTGAGCACAGATCTACACCCAATTGTACCTCAGAAAGAAGAGGTCTGGAGGGTGCTTCAGGTGGGATCTAAACATCAGCTGGCCTAACTATTGAGATTTGACCCTTTTCAAGGAATCTTTCGTTGCCTCTGTTTGCATGGCTCTTGGGCATTAGATTCTCTGGGATTCTCTTACATGTATATGCAATACACATGTAATTTAAAAGTAATAGTAATTAACATGTTTGGGTTTTTTTTCCATCAGAAAGTCTGGCCAGATAATATCAGTAGGTATAAACTGTTGAAAGGTAGTGCAGAAACAGACCCCAAATTTTGTTAATTTTTTTGTTTCACAACACTTTCATAAGGCAATAAACCTCTGTCATTAAAAAAAAACATTCACGGTTAGAAATAATACAAAATAGGTACAGACATGTTTTGTGCACAACAGCTTCTCCATAGAGCTAAGGTCAGCTAAGCCACAGTCTGCTTCTATGTACTTCTGTTTCTGTCACGGGTTAGTGAAGATATAGTTCAGGAGATAAGAGAAAGCAAAGTGTTTTCCCCCACAAAAAAAGGGAGTGAGTGGTAACAAGCACAATAAAGCTGGTAAACAAATAGCAGCCTGATGTGAGGAGTAAGAAAAGCATCAAAGCCTGGAACAGCTGTGATTCATAGCCTTGACCTGGAACAATTTTGCAGTCTAAGTGACATATATATTTTGTTAGTCCACTGTATAGCGTCACCTTGATTGTTGAAATATTTTAGCTGTTTCAATTTCTGGCAGTTTCTTAACATATTTATTCAAGCCTTTTCTCTGCCTCCTCTTCCTCATTATTGATTACCGTCAAAGTCAAATGCTGTCCCAACGATGGGGATAGCTCTGGATCTGCAATTCAACTTCCACTGAGGCCACTGACCAGCATTTTGCAATTTACCATGAAAAGGTGCCTGCACAGGTGCTCTGCAACAGAGGCATGGTTACACCTGGTGCTCTTCAGTCTTTTTATGGTTTACATGGTTAGTAGGTTGTTACGGTGCATTGTTGCTAGGATGTCATTCCTGGTGTATTGTATGCCCTGTGCAAGCTACTTGGAGTTGTTCAGCACTGGCTATTGGCAGATCCTCACTCATCCCTCAGGTATAATGTACAGAAAGGACTGTAACAGCCTTGGAAGGACTGTACTTGCATTAACTATGCTTTGCAAACTATGGTACCAATAGCCAAAAGAGGGATAAGATGCCCTATGCATCTTTAGCCACTGTTGTAGGCATAAAGGCTGGTTCACAACAGAGTCCACTGAAAGCATACCAGGTCCCTGAGTGAATGTGACTAGATCATGGGTCACGTACACATTACACTGTGTTGGTATACTTGCCCCCATATTTATCATTTACCTTCCTTTTTAATTTTATGTATGTAGTTGTTAAGACTCCTGAACACTAAATAAATCTTAATCTTGTGCCTGAGTGAAAAGAAAGTGCAAAAAAAATTATACATTATATTTTCTAGCTTTCCAATCTGCTTACTTATTCTTCTTTTTTAATACGTGCAAGTAGCAAGAGTCTATTGGGTCAACTAGCTTATAATTAATTATTGATTAGATATTAGAACCGTATGCTGAGATTCATTTGGAAACCAAAGTGCTTCCTTGGTACTTATGTTAGCATTTATTAAATATGCATTATTAATCTGAATTATGTTGTGTTCAAATGTAAGCCCTTGGAGCAAAGATAATGATCACAGCATTAGTATTTGTAAAACAGAATTGATTTTCCAGCTTCACCAAATTAGCTGAAACATGGGATAGGCTGCAGGTATTGAAGAATGAATGTTACTAGAGGAAGTAGGCATGCTTATGTTCTGCAATGTACCCCAATAAAATAAATAAAAAAACAAACCTAAACTTAATTTATTCCCCTAAATAGTGTAGGCATAAAGATCCAGAGGTCTTTAAAAAAAAGATAATTAAGAAACATTATTCATACATCATAGGTCACCATAAATTTTTATTCCAGAGGGAGTCCTTGCAACATTTAAAAAAAAAAAAAAAAGGAATTAACTTCAGTTTTCCATATGCAGCTATTCCACAGAAAGCTAGTAAAACTTCAATAACGTAAATCGTTGAACATTTCACTATATATTTCAAAATAAATTATTTTCTTTTTCTCATGATTAAATATAGTTATTTAAGAAAGAAACAAGATTGCTTAATTAAGATATATGGCAATATTTATATTTGTTTGTGATTTCTTAAATTTTTAATTTTAAACACATCTTGAAATCTCACCATGAAATTCACAACAATCCTGTCTACGCTAACTTTCATCCAAGCTGTATAATATCAGGGTGCTTGAATACAGATTATTTCAAGGAATATGGTTAAATCAAGCATCACTTCTCAGCAGAAACATGGAACTGAATGTAATTTTGGTAAGAACAACTTTGAGCATCCTTGTGTAAATGATCTGTCATGGCTTTTTTTTTTATGCAGCACATCAGACATTAACTCTTGTTAATTTTAGCATTACAAGAGTTGCATTAAAAAAAAAGGGAAGAAAGAGGAAGCAGATTTGTTATTTTGTAATTACGCAGTGTGCAGTTTTTCTGACAAGACTCTGCAACACTTGGAAGGGATGGGTAGTTCAAGAACAGGCTTTTGCCTCACGATTTAAAACTCCTAAAATCATTTAAAGGGTATTTCATTCTTTTTTTGTTGCTGTTGTATTTTTTTGGCCACAGAGAAGAGGCTGGTGTTTCATTTATAATATGGCTACTAAACCTGAAATATAAAGGGAATATTGTTAAGAGAGAAGAAAATGAATACTTGGAGTTAAGTATGTTCATTATACCTACTAACCTACTCACCACTTCGCATGAATAAAATATTGAAGCAAAACAACAGCAAAAACACATCACTTCGAGGTATACTTGATTTTAGAATTTAAGTAAGGACAAGAGCATAATATTGTTTCTATGTTTGCTTGCAACTAAGGGAAAAATGAATATTAAACTGAGTGCAGCAGTTTTAAGACATGTTTGTACATACACGTGCGCGCACACACACACAAATTGCAAATAAAGAGCTGACCAGGGACTAAGAAAACACATTTTTCTGTTACAGATAACACTGTTTTTATACTCATCGCTCATTTTATGTCTGTGTTGTGTTTTTGTTACTTGGTTCTCCCTTTGCTACGGTTACGTTTGGGCTTGGGTATACTTACTTTCTAATTCTGCTCAAAAAGTTGATAAGAATTAATTTACAATCATACTAGTTAAAACGAATGGAAAGAAATGTTAATAAAAATTAGAGCTTGATGCAGTGTATGCTCAAAAAAACAAATTAAATGCATTTTGATCTTTAAAGTGCAAGTCAGTTTATGACTGAATATGTTTTCCCCCGTTTGTAGCCATAAGTATTGAAAGGTATTAAAGTACATACTGAAGAGCTTACCTATTGTTCTGCAACTACAATACAACATGATTTTCAATAGACAAGGAAGTAAATAAAGTGCCTGGAATATAGAAAAGACATCTTATCTAGTAGGCTGCACACTGTTGGTTGACATCTTTGAAATTAATCCAAATTATTTTACAGGTGAAAACACCTTTCACATACCTACAATTATTCCATCACATATTATGGAGACTTTGTTTCTGATTAAAGCTAATACAATGGTATATGACAAATGATTAAATGTAATCTCCCTTATTACTGTTCAAGTGAAAACCACATTTTATTTAAATAAAGAAGTTATTACTACTACCATTTTAGTATATTAATGCATGGATTACTTTCTTATATTTTTAATATAAGAATATATTCTTAATATATTTTAATATATTTTATATATATTATATATCTGTAATTCAACATGCAAAGAAGACCCATACATTTGTTTTCACAGGTTCGGTGCATACGGAATGAACATATTTGGAAGAGTACATGCACCAGGAAAAGGAGAATTAATTTTTATTATGAATAAAATTTATTCTCATCCCTATCCCCCTCCAAAAAAAAAAGCATCATAACACTCTGAACAGATCATATAGGTGCATGTGTGGTCTGGAAATATTTGCAGATTGTATCAACAGTTTACCCCAAAAGGTTCTACGTGTATATGTACTATGTCATACCATTATACATTCAGTATAAATAAGGCACACACAAACGTTCCTTCTGGCTTCCTTCTCTCAAGAATTTAATTCAGCAGCCTCAGGTTACCAGTTTAGCAATATTCCAATCATAGGGTAGCAGCAAAAGGAAAAAGGGAGGAAGGAGAAAAAGCTGAGTGACAAAAGAAGCAGATGGGAGAGGAGAGATAAGAGAAAGAAGAACCTGCTCTGAAATTACTGTTCAATCAATTGGTGAGCTATCCTCAGGTATGCAACAAGCATTGGAATGACTACTGGGAGCAAGTATGCTGGAAGCTGTGCCTTGGCTGGTGTAAAGATTCAGAACGTTATTGAGGTTAATAGAACATGCGGGAATTTACTCCCTGGTCTTTGATAAAGGTTGGATGAAAGACAGAATTTCCATTCTCTAGGAAATCTAAAAATCTATTTTTCATTCTGATTTAAAAAGAAAAATCAATAGTTTGTATTTCCTGTAAAATGAAAACTCTTACAAAATGGGTTTCATTCCTCCAGTAAGGGAGGAATGAAAGAGGAAAAAAAGAAAAGAAAAAGAAGGAAGAGTTGTTGCTGGGTAGGGTGGCTAGATGTATTGCACACCTGAAGGTGGCTGTACCCAACTAATTTGGGGAAAGGCAACCTTCCTTGCATTTATACAGTCCACAAGAGATGTGCATACTCTCCTTTTTAGCAGAAACAATAATGAGAGCTGGGTATTGCCCTGTTCGAAGCTTCCTCTGAGACATTTTGTTCACATCTCAGTGCAGACTGACTCCAGTCCCATGGGTTTGCATACCAGCTAACCACCACCTACCTCTGCTACCTCCCCTCTCCCCCATCCTTTTTCCCTTCCTTTCCATCCTCTCCTTCAAACACATCCCTCCTTAGAGCTGTTCTGCTTAGAGGTATAGCCTAGCCCGGAGAGATTAATTTAATTTAGCGTTGCTAAATGACTAAAATGTTATGGGTTTTTTTAATGCTTTGCTTTAAAAAAAGTAGGGAAAACAAATATTGATTTCTAATTTGATTTGGCTGTAAGATCTACAGTTTCCTGTGGTTAATTGTTAACTAGGGTCCTACCTATCTATTAAGTATTATATTTGGAGATAATGAGGGAATGCTTTGTGATATTTTTTCATTGCTGTCAGCCGTCATGATTATTTAAATCTAATTTCAAAATAAATGAATGAGTGCAGTCCTTGTGTCCTTACTCAGGCACTGGATCACTGCTAGTCTGTGTGCAGGCTTTGCAACCTCCATATGGTGAAACTAGAGAAAAGCAGGGCTTAAGTTCCAGTCATTACACCCTTGAACTAAGTCTTTCAGCTTCCCCTTTTGGAATCTGAGTTTCATTTCCAGGCCAGCCAGACTGTTTGTAATCTCAGTATGACCCATTTATTTCAGACCGCACTTGCACAATACCTAGGTCCCATAATGAGTGAATTTATTATGGCAATTTATTAATAGGCATACACTTAGGACAAGGACAAATTCTAACAAAAATAAAAACAGACTATATGGGAACTGTGCCTTGAAACACATAAACAAGTAACATGAAAATGTATTTTAAGACCTCCCATAGTTAGTTTCCAGTATAGAAAAGTTCATTTCTCTAAGCTAAGCTTAGCAGCTTAAACATGTTTTAGCGGGGGGGGGGGCCGGGGGTGTGTGTGGGGGGGGGTGGAATACGCACCTGAGGAACAAGCAGTCTTGCAAACAACAACATGAAGACTGAAAGGTACAACTAATAAAAGTAGTATCGTCCTTGCTGTGTTTAAATTTGGTTTTCTTGTGTTACAATAAAAATAAAATGTACTCAGATGTATTGGTCTACAGTTGTACAGTATGTTCTTAGGTTGATCTAGAAAATATTTGGGCATTCAGGATGCACATTTCCATACTGTGGAACATCAGTAAAAAATAGATGAATGTATACATTACACTAGATAAACTTGCCATAATTATTTACAGTATACATCTGAATATCAAGCAAGTGGTGCTTAGATAAGTGAGCTAAAGATCTGTATGGAACACTAGCTGAAAACGATTTCAATTTGCAACAAAGAAGATCTGAATAAATATAAATTTTTTAAAAATCTAAAAATATTGAGGCAAGGTGGTAAGTTTATTAGCGCTCCTTAAGAACCATCAGACAAACATCTTTTTGGGAACAGATCATATGTTCTATCAAATTCCCTGCAGTTCCACTTATTTCTGTTAATATCTACACTTGTGCATATGATATATACATATATAGTAATGCTCGGCAGCCAAAAAGTGCATGATAAGCACGAGTGATTAAACTTTGGTTTTCCAGTATACGAACATTTAATTTAAAGTCTTTTAGAAGCTTTAACACAGCTCTTCTGATACACCTTTAAGTAAAACTTTCACAGGGTCCTCAAGAAATTACTTTAATAGATAAACGGAATTGAAAATGTGTCTTGTTCAGCTGTCTTGTTAAGCTGCTATGTGCTACTTTAGTCCTGCCTCTCCCAGAAGCTAATTTTCACTTCTACTTCCAGGAAAAGAAATCTGATATACAGTAACATTTTTCTGAATGTAAACATCAAAGCAAGAAGTTTGACAAATATAGACAAGCAAATTCATCCAGAAAAGATGCAGAAAAGTGCCATTACTTGCTAGAAAACATGATCTCCCAGGAGATCCAAAAGCTCCTTCCTCCCACCTGAGCTAACCCTGTAAGTGGGGGTGGTGTGAGGGATCAGAGCAGCTTTGTGGATCAGCTGGTAAGACCTGCTTGTAGCCAGGCAAAAATGATGAATGAGAATAGATGAAAAAGTCATTGTTAACTTTTCTGTATACTGAATTTTGGAGATGAGCTGTTACTAGGTTATTATATTAAAACCAACCCAGCCAATACTTCAAATCCTACCAGTAATAACAAAATGAGCTTATGGAGGGAATGCTCAGCTCACCATGGTTTACCAGAGCCCGTTTGGTAACAGCGAAATAATGCATGCAAATTTGGAAAAGTCCAGAAAGTCTCAGTTAAAACTCATTCTGTGTTTCAAACTTTGAGGAGAAACACCAAAAAAATCCACATCCAGTGAGTGAATTGCCCATCATCTATGTACAATACATGGTTCGCTGACTAACTTATCACTCTAAGAAAAATCCATTTGTAGGCTGTAAATTACTAAGCTGAAACTTCCATGCTAGTAGCTTTTAATGCACTTCGTTTCAGTAATGCTGACAAAAAATACGGGGTCATGCATCTTCTTTTACTGCAAAATATGTGTTACAATTTAGAAATATTGATGAAAAGTGAAAATCAATTTCTTCTGTCATACCTTTGTGCAGAGACCATTTGGAAGGTGATATGCTGCAGTTCCAATCACTCTTACATTTTGCAGCACCTATGGAAAAAACAAGCAGGTAAAACAAAATAGTCCGTGGGGGTAGAGGGGTAGAGAAGAACAGCAATTTAAAGATACATGCTTCCAGTGTCACTATACGCATCTCCAGCAAGGTATCTGGCACATTCTTTTTATTTGGTGCCAGATCCATCATCCACTTAAGTGAAGATATAGGCTATTACTGGCTTCAGTAGGAGTTGGAACAAACCACAAAACTGCAATTGTCAGGGTCTTTCTTTCTTGCTTCATGACATTTTATATCAGCAGGTATTAAACAGATAACTCATTCTGAGGGCATTTTTACAGCATGCAGATAATAACAGATTACAGAGAACTCATTGAATAGTGCAATGTTGCCCTACAATTGCTTGTTGTGGTAGTCACACATTTTATGACAGAACATTTGAAGAACTTCAGGAGTACTGGAAATTTAATCCCAAAGAATTCACAAAAATATGTACAGAAGTGTATTGTGGCTAGACAGATATAAAGGGGGCCTGATAGCAATGGATGAATAAATGTTGAATTCTAATCTAATATTATGCATTTTAAGAAACAGCTTATTTTGTGAAAATAAAATTTTTTCATCGCCTATTTTAAACTGGATGAAATTCATCATCTTTGTATGTATTTTGGTTTGTATGATTGCTTTCAGAAAATGCAAAATGTTTCATTCCTGTTTTCAAGATGGAACATTTCAAGTTTCCATTTTGAAGCTGCAAAAAATCCTCAAATAATAGAGATGGAGTAGAAGAGGTTGAAACAGACCCATGCATCATCTGCCTTTGATCATTTTCCAGCTTTACACAGGAAGCCATCAAAAATAAAATGAATTCAATCAATTTCCTTTCCTTGTTTTTATCTATTTTTCATCCCACAATCTAAAGCTGTCTTTCTTTTCTTCTTTAAAGTTCTACTCATGTACGCATAAAAAACCCCAGTGTTTAATTCAGACATTTTTAAATATCAATACCATAGTATTTCACGGTTGCAGCTGCAGTTGGTGTCCATCTCCTCGATAATACATATCAATCATGTGCAACAGCAGGTGGCCTAGCCTTTTATTGTTTGGGGCTGAAGTGCCCCAGTATTCCCCTTACAAAGAGTTGGGAAGAATGCCAGAAAGCTTACGAGGACTCCCCAGATCAGACTCACTCCTGGGCTCTCTTCTCTGTCACCGGTGCGTCTCTGCTGATAGATCTAGCTGCCTTCACTCAGCCACATCCATCTCTTCTCAAAGGCATAGTTTTTTTTAATAGTTTACTTTCCCAAGATTATAGATTTTAATTTGATATTTGTTTATCTTCAGGTGGCAGCAAGCACAGCTGGAGTCCCACACTGATCTACAGATTCCAGATACATTTAATCAAGGCACTGTTTACAGAAGAAAGAGGAAAGACACGAAGATTTTCTCAGTACTCTTGTTCATCTGAACAGGCAACTGTATAAGCTGCTATATAAGATCTCACAGCTTATGTTATGAAGGTTAAAGATCAGTAGCTATAGTGTCATGTTTTATTAGCCTTCATTCTGTTTGTAACCGTTTCTTGGACCTCCCTTCATTGCTCTCCCATAAGTGCTTTCTAATATCCAGGTTTTTCATGCAACTCTTAAAATATCCACTGCCTCTCTCACTAGTATCTCCCTTCCTAAGGTATGATAACTCTATACATCTGTGAACCTCAGACCCTGGAATATATTTTAAAATTTCTGTATTATTTAACAATCACATAAAGGATACAATCACTAGAACTGTGCTTCTCCCAGTTAGATTAAGAAATACGAAAATAAATGCAACGAAGTTGCTCTTTCAAATAATCTCTTTGAAGACATTCACAGAATATTTCAATGTATGCCCCAGAGTCATGGACACAGGTTGCTTATAGCATTGTTCAACCAGTCTTTGGCTTCTTCACATTCTAGGGTCACAACAGCATACAACAAATCCCATGAAAAGACCTTCCTTGGGGGGAGTGTGTGTGTACATTTGTGTGTGTGTTTAGAGGCGAGGGAGAAAGATGCAGTAGGAGAAAGAACAGTTTTCCAGTCTCTAGAACAACGCAGTATTGACCATGCTTACTATTTCCAGGCGTGACAAGACCCAAAACCAAGGACATTTCTCTTAAACAGAGCCCTGTGACATGCTGTGCAATTGGAAGAATGAACCAACAAATTAAAGAAGGCGTTGCTAGTTAAAGACTCAAGAGCTGTCATACATTTACATTCAAAATAATGTAATAATTAATTCTTTAATATTTTTTTAAAATAAAGAATTTAGAAAGGGAAATCGTGCCCCAAAAGGTGGTTAGATCTTGAACTATTTATTTTCCTTCTCTTTCCTCCACTCTCATATTTGCCATGCTTTGCTCGAGTTTGTCTGATTTCATATCCCATTTGGACAATAAAATAGGGTCATTGGTTTGAAGGGTTTTCATTATTATTCTGTTTTATTTTTGTATTTCCCCCCACAAGCCTAATTAACTCTTGCTTTGTTACAAAGCTGGCCGTATGTACAAAGTAGGTTACAAACATTTTAATAAGCAGTCACTGGCTGCATGTGGCATTTACTGAAAACGCTAACTTATATAATAAATGTGCACATTTTGATAGCACAGATAACACACGCTTTGAACAAAACAAAGGAATACTCGGAGAAGCTATTAAAACGTCCCATTTATATTCTTGTTTATCACTGTTTAGCTCATATATAATAAAGTGTCCTCCTTTTTCCCCTGGTCATGGATAACAATTCGTCTTTCCTCAGATAGGTAATCTGTGCCAAAAAAATTACAGAGCTCCAGCTTCAAAATCAGATTTCCAATTATGAGTCTTCAAAATAGGAGCAAGTGGGCTCAAGAGTTGATATAGAAGGGGAAGAAAATGTTAAGAATCAAAAGCAAAGAATGGAATTTGTTTACTGGACAGAGGTTTGACTTGTTAGTTTGGAAGACCACAAAGGAGAAGCAAAATGGAGGCCTTAAATTTTGAGGAACATAAAGTAGGAGAGAAATAGCAAAAGCAAAATATTGTGAGAGATATAAATGTATGTCATTCAGGAACAATAAAACTCTACAAATTAACTATAAAATTAATAAAACCACGCTTACAATATTAGACTCTCATAAAAACTTTTTTTAAATGCACAATAGCCCTGATCTTGCTTGTGTGGTTTTCAATTTGATTTTGTACCTCAAATTGACACTAGAGATGATCACAGTAATGCTTCCAAGCACAGAAACATGTTAGCCCCTAGTTGAATTATTTTAAGATTTACGATTATGACTATATTCTTTTGATACAGCTGTATGAAAAAATACAAATATGTAATAACAAAATAAAGATTATCTAAATGCTAAATTTTAAGTACTGCATTTCAGTGAAAAATACCTATAATTTATGGAGCTAATTCATAAACTTGGGTAAACTGTAACTACAAGGTAGGTCATGGACTCCATTTCTCAGATGCAGCTCTCCGCTGTTTAAGTAAATAAACTGTGTTAAAATAAGGGCATCCTGCCTGTGAACGAAGCGTGCACAGCACTGCCCAGTGCATGCTCTCTGTAGTGCAACTAAGTACATTGGATTTTTCAGTATCATGGGTCACGGATGGACTAAATTCCATGTCCTTTTGCTCTCTTTTTATTATTTTGAATCATGTTATGCCATTGATTTTTAAAACAGAATTCCCCACAGAATCCAACAGGACTCTGCTTGGAAATTGATGATATCATATGGCCTTAACTATTCTCTTTGAATCAGCTGCAGAGATGGACTGAACAGGTTAAAAAAGGGTGAAAAGCACACCAGCAGGTAGGCTGCAAATAGACCAGAAAAAGAATCATCTCAATCACCCAATGATTTCTGTAAGTAAAAACTGATGCAGGTTTTCTCCTGCCTCGCCAAGGGAGCATGATACAAGCCAAAATGCCAGAGCTCTCTTCTCCCTCTAGTTCTGTTGAACGGTTCGAGTAAGGAGAAATGTAAACCTTGTCCTACGGCCCTCAGACATTGCTGCATCCCCACGCCCTGGGTACAGCCCTCCAAAACCTGGACCAGCTTCCTTATCACCCCACCTCTGTCCCTTCAGCCAGCCATCTAGAGATGCCACAGGCCAGCCTCTGCTAGTTTCTATGCAAAAAAATAAACATGATTGTCCCTTTTCTGCTCATCACTCCTGTAGCCAGAGTGGATATGTTTTCAGTTCATCCACTTTTTCAATGCAGGATTGCAAACTTCAGTATAAAAACTTGAAGAGAATACTTACAGGGGTTATTCATTTATCAGGAAAAGACAACCCAAATAATACAATTTTGCTGTAAGGGTCATAAATTGCAGATCAGTGACTAGACATGCATCCAGCAGAATCCAATTTTTTTAATGGCTCAAGTGGGGTAATTTATATTCTAAGGGGGCAAAAGATACATAGTGTACTACCTTATTCTCTCAGACTAATTTTAAATATGGCCTAGCTCATTTCCCTGCCTAGTAAATTGCCAAAGACTGATGATGAGAGTGCAGTGTTTATTCTATACCCACTTCCCTCACATTTCTTCAAGTAAATTAACCCCAGTGCCATACGGGGAATACAATTCCAGAATCCAAAACCTGATCACATCAGTCCTGCTCTCCCATCACCCATATAACTGCAGGCCAAGCTCAAAGGGACATTAATTTGTGTGGAATAGACCGCAGTTAGCATATAAAAACCAATGAAAATAAAACTAATGTACAATCCCTTATACAAGTTGCAGAATTTTTTCTTTTGTTTTGGGCTAGGCACAGAGGAATCGATACCACAAGCAGAAAAAGAAAAGCACAAATGTAAACTAAAATAATTTTTTCCACCATGCCCTTGTATGGTTCCTCTCTGACTAGAAGTAGTTTATTTTTAATATTAGGTGCTTAGTAACAGAAAGGAATTTGTAATAAGATTTCTCGTAGATAAAGCATCCGCTTTTTCCTTTCAGGAAGCAACATTTTCTTTTACCCAGCACACATTTTAATTGCCTAAGATGCAATTTCCCTTATGAATAATTTGAATACAGCTGACTTTTTGACTAAGCAAATTTTCTTCAGAACTCAAATGATGTGTGCACTGTAAAATATGGAAAAACATGTGGCAGGGTAGCAGAAGCAAAGTGATGGAAGTACAGCATTAATTTTAATGTCATTTAGGAAATCACTGAGGTTTTTATTCTGTCAGTGACACCTGCCTCTGTCCAGATGTGTAGCCTACATTTTAGTTCACAGCACAAAGCTATTCTCCACAAAGCTCCATTCACATCATCCTACTTACTGTCGGCTTTCCCATTACTAGACCCTGTACTGTCTAACGCTCATAACGGCGCTGCAAAAAATCCACTGCAAAGTGGCGTTTGGCTATGACGTTCCATCTCTCCATCAGAGAATTTGTTACTGTCTTTCCCTCATATACTGCCCTCATGGGGCCTCACGTTTCTGACTTAAAATATGAATAACTTACTGAAGTCACTATGTCCTGCAGTGGGAAAGCAAGCCTTAGCAGCTATAATTAAAGTTATTTGATTTTCTTTTGCCTAAAATGAAGTAGAGATAAGAGAACAAAAAATAAAGCAGCATATTCTTTTCTAGTGCAAGTGGCAGGCATGAATTCTCAATAAATCATGCGAGAGACTTAGGTATCACCTGAGAGTCATTGATAACTTACAATAACTAAAAATTAGATCACCACCTTCCATTAACAGAATCAAGCCGTACACAAATGACACTTTTAGTGATACTGCAGGGCCAAAACAGGACTAATAAAGCAGCTTTGTTGATATTGCCAGTCTATATAATTTGGAAATGCGTTATTTGGTCCTGAAAATGGGCTCTATAAACACTCTGTAGAAGCTGTATTAGCTTCCTAGTCTAGTAAATAAATTTAAATACTAATAATTTTTTCTTTGGAAAGGGGCTTTGTTATTTATTTTAATGTTGGAATTATTTTACTAAGAGGAATTTTATTTTACAAGGATTGCATTGGGAAAATTTGTCTCCCAAGGGAAATAAACTAGCTACTTTTGTACCAATGTAAACTGCTTCAGCTGATGAGTAACCACTAACCGTAACTTAAATAATTTCAAATTATTTGCATTTTCACTTGCCTGTAGCAGCTAAGCCATCTGTTATACTTCTTTATTATTATCTTTTAAAATCAGCAGAATTAAACACTCTTTATCTGTGCCTGTTTAGTGATAAGACAGTGTTCAGATAAACTGCACCACTGAGTCACAAGAAGAAACAAAATTCAGCAGTTTCTGATGTATCAGGCATTTGGAAGAGACAAGTCCAGTTCACTGGACCAGATACATACACACACTAAACTCTGGCAGAAGAACATATATTCCATGAAGGTGATCCTCATCATATTTTATACTATTCAGCTACTTCTTTTAATCTATTCCATGTAAAATCAGCTAAATTGGCTACAATCTTATATTAAACTCCACTTTATAACAATAACTTACAATTAACATACTCTTCATTACAACAGATCTTGATTAATAGAACAAATTCAGAAAAAAAAAAATCTGCTTTGACATGTGAAATAAGACTTGTTTGTTCAACAGAAATACTGAATTCCTTTAGCAAACAATAAAACACTTGTAAGAAAATGGGCCCTCAACTTTACTAAAGTCATTTAAATCCCTCCTATCACTGACCATGCTGAGCATTTTCCTATGACTGATGAGACAACAGGCTCTTTTTGAGTTTATGTGATGTATACTATTTAAAACAGAAAGTAAAAAAAAACAACAACCCCCCCCCCCAAAAAAACCAAACCCAACAAAAACCCCACACCTCCCTGCCCTTCTATTACTTAGTGACACTGTCATGTTTATTGGGCTATGGGATTTCAAAGAAATCCACATTAAAACTTGGAAAATGTTTCCCCCCTGGAGAACAGCACTAATTAATTCATTAGTGATGAAATGTATTAGCAATGAAAAATGTCTATGTATTTAGGTCTATCTTCTGATTAGGGAAATCTTCTCTGGGTGTTGGAGAGCGAACTATTCCCAGAAATTAATACATAAAAGCATCTCTCTGTCGGAAGGAAGTTTAGTAAAACTCTGAGGGAGAAAAATTAAATGAATTCTTAAACTGTTTCTTAGTGTAGACAGTTTTCAATATTTAATGGGCACACACAAGTTGGAAAGAGGACATAACCTCCTTCTCTTTTTTCTCTGTCCTTTAAGATTGTAGTGATATTTATGTTTTTACTGAAAATTTATTAAAAACCAAAACCTACCACAGGAATTGGTAAACAGCTAAATGGAAGCAGTTGTATTAACATTTTGGGTGTGCATGACCAGGGAATGCCCACGGAAAATGTGGAAACTCACTCAAGTTGGGTGGTTTTTAATCTTTTACAGCTTGAGGTCCCTAACAAATTTCTGTTAAAAGAACAGACCACAGTAAAAGCGTTACTGGAAAATATCTCTGTACCCAGTATCACTTTGACGTGAAGGACCAGGAGGTTGTGTGGAAGTCATCACAAATCACTAGGGGAAAAAAAAACCCTTGAGATGAATCACCCTAAGCCAGATTCCTAGGAAACACATCCCGTATTGAGAAATTCTAGCCCAAGACTTGGCAGTGTAGCAGCTAGGCTGCATGGAGCAACAGCAGCCTCCACGAGAATCAGAGGTCTCCCAGCCCAGGCTAAAGAGCTCAACCCTCAGTGATGCACGAGAGCAGAGAAACCCACCGCCCAGGACTCCCGAAACCCTAATGCTCCGACAATTTAATGGAGATGCAAAAATCTCACAAAACAGCTTATGGCAGACTGGACAGCTTGTTTTCCTTCTTTAAGACAACAACATAAGTATCATTTATCACCTCATAAATCCGAAGAAAATTTCGCTGAATTCTCCAAGAAGAAAGCTCTTCATTGTACAAAAATATATCACACCTGCGCTTACTTAGGACTATCTTATTCTTTTGCTCCTTTCCAGAACAAACTGACTCCTCCAATGTATGCTAGAGCTGAGAAATTCTACCTGGTATGTGTTCTTCCCATGAAAATTATATCAAATTAAGTGTAAGTCTCCAGTCACGAAGGTGTTATCCAAGCACCGTTACTTGTATTGCTTGGGGTTTTTTTTACATTATTTTTTATCATTGAAGAGTATTTTATAGTCTGCCACATTGAGTGACTTGCATGCTGCAGTGGAAGCTTGCATAGTGCATGGCTTGCTTTGGTTTTGAAACCAGCCCAGTAAAGGTTGATGACACACTCCATTTTTGTTTTGGAACTAAATCTACGTGAAAATACAATTATACAAGAAACACAGTTGTAGAATTTCAAAGCACCACAAAAGAGGAAGGAACAACTTTTGCCTGAACCATAGGCTAAGCAAGCAATTGCAATTGAAATTGAAAATCAAATTTGTTGTAGCCACACACACAGATAGAGTGTGGAGAAGCTAATCAAAAGCAGCAGATATCTTGCGTAGTGTACACCTCAGACCACCCTTTCTCTACTCTCTTGTTTTTAAGAAGGAAATGAGCCTCTCTTAACCCCACTGAATATCGAAAATTTCCTTTTGCAGTTTCCAAACCATTATTTCTCGAAGCTAAGGAAAAAAACTTTGTCTTTAGAAATTATATTTTTTCCTTTATTTTTCACCATGTCTATAAGTGTGTATAAAATTTTATCCATAAAATGTAAATACATTTATCTAGTCTAAAAGCAAACTGGTTTAGGCAATTTCCAATTTACAAAGCTGTTAGCCTTCCTCCCAAGCACAGTCTGGTTTCTTAAGGTAGGCAAGTTCTCTTGCTTTAAAACAAGTTGTTTGTTTCCAAATCTGAAACTTTTAAAACCATCAAATCTTTGCCCCAAATCTGGAAGCTCTTTTTCCCCACATCCTGGCTCCTAGCAGAGCTTCTCTGCACACAAGTAAATCAGAAGTAGTGTCTGTCTACTTTCTAAAATTTCTTAAGCTAAATCTATATATGCTCCCTATACTGATTTCACCAACAGTACGCTAGCTTGTTCATGATTCCCCTTCCTTGACTGTCACCACTTTTCATTCTTCTGTCACTCTCTCTTATATGTAAGAACAATATGACTCTTGACCAAAACAAAATATTAAAAATTACCTTACGTTATCTTGTGAGACTAGCAGAACTTTAAGAAAACCAGATTCACATTATGAAGAGAGAATAAGATAAAGAATATTTTTACTTAAATAGTTGTAGAATAGAAAGGCAAATACAAGAGGAAAAAAACATCTTACCAGAACAGTACCTTAAGAACTCACTAAGAGAAATTTTAGGGCCAAATACTGTATTCAAAAGGATGACATTAAAATTTAGCAGTTGAAGTTTAAGAGGGAACTGTTATTAGTTTTCTCTTCCTTCTTAATTTAGAAGACCATGCACAATTCAAATAGAGTTTCACTATAAAATACATTCATCCAGTTCCAGAATGACACATTAATTTAAGTTGAAAGGGACTCCAGGAGATCATCCCATCCAATCATCTCTCTCAAGACATGGGTCAGATTGCACAAGCGCCTTGGCCAGCAGATTTCTGAGCATCTTGCAGGACAGAGAGGCCATATTTCCACATACCTAATCGGAGTTTTCTTTCTTGTTATAACAACTGAGAGCAGCTTGTGGCTGTCTCATTTCTTTTCCCAAATCGCTTGTGTTCCTGAATTCTCACTCTTCATTAAGCAGGATCTAGCCACTAAGATAAGTTTTGTCATTAAAGTGAGAAGGCTTTAATGTCAACTGCCAGTGACAGCAAATTCAAACTCATGCTTGAGCACGGATGCAAACACTACATGTACACAATCAGGTGTGATCCCCTTGTGGAACAAAAGGTAACAAATGGTCTGTTGGGTGAATCACAACTATATATCCTCTGGGTGCTCCCAGCCTGACCTGCCGGAGGATAAAACATGCCTCTTAAAACACGTGTGTAAGATGATTTACTCCACAATCTGGACAAGCTAAAAGCATAGGTGAAGACCCTTCTGAAAGCTGACAGGATAAGGCACAACAAGTCAGCAGCATTTTCCTACAGCAACTTAACTCTCCCCCACACAAACTTTCAAGCTTAACTGTATTTTCTGTTCACGCTGACTGGCTTGTTCGGAGATATACACTAATGCTGAACTATCACAGACTTTGCTCTGTGAAACTGGTGTTTGCAGTGAGATCAGCTTTATCAAAAGAGTAAAACATGCTGGAAGTGCCAGCAAACCTGCCCCATCCTGTGAAAAAGCAGGGCAGAGGACACTTCCAGCGATGCTCCTTGCAGGAGTGCTCCTGCTTCAGGATGAGAAATGACATGCAAAGTTGCTTGGGGAACATGCCATAACTTTCTGTTCTAGGTCTGTGACTAAAGAAGTAGCCTCTTCCTCTTACAATGCAAGTACAAATCACACTGGTAGGAGACAGGTGCAAATTTACCTCATGACAATTAATGCCTTCCCATACCTTTAGCACAGCTCTAGTAAACGCTCATTGCCAGATAAAGTAAAAACCAGAGCAGACTTTGAACTGGCAGTGATGTTAGAGCATCAGGCAAAAAATAAATAATGCACCTAAAAAAAGCATAAGCTATTTCTTTTAATGGACTAATGAGAACAATGATTAGAATGGGCACAAATTCGAGAAATATCTTTCCTAATTGGAAGGAGGGTAAAGGTGAACAACAAAGTGACCAGGTGCTGACATCTTATAGGTGATTTGTATTCATTCTGATGGAAAATTTTTATGTTAGGAAAAAAGGTCTGCTGGAATGACAGAAAGAAGAAATTAAAACCAAGAGCTAAAAGAATAGGGTTTAATATACAAAATGCAACAGAATTCAATATAAAGCAAATAAACACATATTTAATAAGAAATATTCTCTTTTCCTCTGGAGAATCAGAGCAATAAATTATATAAAACTGAGACCAGCTAGAGACCAGAGTTTGTGCAGTATAGTTGCAATGAAATAACAGGCAAACATTGATGATTGCAGAAATCAAGAGACAAACCTTGATCAGGGAGTACACATCAGTTACAGAAAGCTGACTCGGACGCATCACAGGTGAGAGAGATCTGCGTGTAGCCCAAGTGGTATGACAGCACGATTTACAAAATCGCTAAGCATTCAGCCAAGATAATATACATAAGACTTGGTGAGCCTAGCCCAGGCAGTGTTCTCCTGCTATCACTACCATTTCTATCAGAGAAGGAATTTCTATTACAGCAACAAATGCCTCCTGGAACTAATTGGCACTCATTGGCAATCTCAGCACAGAGGCTAATGAAGTACCTTTTGAGCCTGAGAGTTTCTGAAGAGGTGATCTCTCCAGCTCAGAAGTGAGACTTGGTAATGAGGCAGGATAAGGATGATTCCTCTGCTAATGCTCATCCCTCACCTGTCCTCACTGTAAAAAATGGGATTCATCCATATATTTAAGGAATCCAGGAAGTCCCTGTGTAGAAAAAGCATTAACACTGCACTTCACTGCTCACAGGCAGAAGGATCACAAAAAAAGTTTGCATTAAGAACAGCTTTCTTCGCCCCTCCATGTACTTCATTGCTCAGAAAAAGGTATTTGGGATCACGCAGGGAATATGACTGAACAGCGGTACCAACAAAACACCGACCCCTGGAAGACATTACTGATATTCTACCCTAAAAGGATAGTAATTTCCCAAATCTTAAGCACAGTTTGGAGGACTGTCACCTACATTATAGCTACTAAATACAGAGATACAATTTACCTAAGCAGAGCAGTTCCTACTGCAGAGCCTTCCCCACTCAATCAAGCTTCTATTTGGGGGGGGGGGAAAAAGTGAAAAAGCGCACAACAGAAAAATTAAATAATCTAGCAGCTTTATCAAGCAACTCTATATATTCCTACCGGATGACCTATTTTTATGATATGGAGTGCAAATAAATACACATCCATTCAAGCTGGCAGGCATCTTTAAAATGAAGAGAATGTCTTAAGTGCAGAACCACAGCCTTCGCCTACACTGCATGTTTAAATGCTCAAAATACAGAAGAAAGTCTTGGATTCACAATCTCACGAGTGTAAGAGATCTAGGCATTCTGCAGACAGTACAATGGGCTTAAACCAGAGCTCTTCAGAAAAAGGCATGTATAAAGTGTGTATTCTTGGACATGAGTTTATAACTGCGGTTCATCTACTTTTTAAATTGTCTCAGACATAATAGTTCATTCTGGCCATCAGTTAGCTGGAAAAAATGGAATTAGACACTTAACAGTGTGTTTGGATAACCTCAACAAGCACGTTTACTGCTTTGCATTTAGTATTGGTCTGAGATTAGGCACTTCTAGGCAATCTGATATTAAAACATACCTCTGTTGCTGTGAAATTATTGCTGTAAGGAATAATAGAGTTATGTTAATTATTATTATTATTGTGTTATAACACAAATCCTTTTATTTTTTCCCCCTAGCTATTAAAAATGCCCAGAGTTTAAAGAAAGAGCCAGTTAGAGGCATACATAACTATTCCTGAAAAGACGACAAAGGACTTATCAAAGTGGTTAAAGGGCAGACCTCCAAACTAAAACACTGGAGACGCGCTGAGTAGGTGCCATTTGCCAAAAGCCATATTGTCATTTTGGCACATGTGGATCCATGACCAAAGGGTGGGAAATCTGTGTCAGTATGTGCTGCAGCTTCTGACATGGGCCCTTTATCTCCCCTTCTCCCAAGATGCTGTGCAACTCTGCAGCTTGTGGAGTCTCACTGGAAAGCTTTTCATGGCAATTGCAACTGTGGTTTAGGTATGTGGACTGCTAATCTGAAGCCTATGTCAAATGCACAAGCAAGTCAAAACTCTGAAGTTTTCTTTGAGAACTGATCTGAATCTCTGGAATTTTGTGTGTGTCTCTGTGCTTGCTCTGACAGCAAAGATAATTACAAGTATTTCTGAGTTGGGAGATAGTAATGGAGCTAGTTATTACATTTGGTTAATAATTTATTGTATTATTATTACTAACCAGCAGACTTTAAGATGAAATACTACTTAAATAAAAGTGTCAGCTCTAAATTTGCCCCCGACATAGTTTTCTTTTTTTTACTGCGTGTTATTCCTGCTAACTATTTTGAAATGATAACCCTCTGAAAAATCAAGAGCAACCAATGCACTTATCTCAAACTCTTTTAACTCTATTTAATAAAGAAATTAAGTCTTAGACAACAGGGATCATCTTACTATTTTTCTCTCTTGTACTCTATTCTCTCTCCCCTTTTTGCTTTTAGCATCTCCTACACTACCTCTAGACTAAGGTACATTTGAGTTTGCAGCCCATCAGTACTGTTTTGTACTGAACATTTCCAGAATCAGATGACAGTAATCACAATATCACATCTATGCCTTGGCTAGAAAAGCTGAAGACTCCCTGGTTTTAGTGTCTCAGCAACTCTGCTATGCTATATCAGTTGGTCTAACTACATGCTTTCATATTAGTAATCATATCATATCAGATTTCTTCACAAAAACAGAAGCAAGGATTTTTATGTAAGAGTACCTTTCTAGAAGAAACTGAATTTCATTATTGGGAATTTTAATCCACATAAGTCTATATGACAAATGAAGTTTCCAGTGTTCAAATTTCAGCATACATGCAAAAGGTCAGCACTTTACTTCCACTCAGAACATACATTCTTTAACAGACTTTAAATATATATATATAAAAAATTTTCAGAATGTCAAAGTACATGCAAAACAGAACTGAAATACATTCTGAAAGGGAAGAGAGACAGGGGGCTGGAATTAATAAACAATATAGTCTTGAACATTTTTCTGTAGCGAAACACAAGAAAATTAGTATGTTCTGAGCTCTCTTCCTAGCTCTTTCAAGAGTGACGATAGTCATTCATGCTCCATGACACACATTTACCACCAATATAAATGGACAGATCTTTGGCAATTAGTTTATATGTATAAGCTCTTACAAATAACAGGCTACAAGAAAGATAGCCTCTCCTGTATGAAAATTCCAGAGTATCCAAAGCGTTTAAGTCTCTCCTTTTTTAGATCATCTTCCAATCATCATAGAATCATTAAGGTTGGAAAAGACCTCAAAGATCATCAAGTCCAACTGTCAACCCAACATCACACCACCCACTAAATCATCTAGGATTCGCTCAAGCAACTAAGCAACTCAAAGTAAACTATGCTACAAGAATTCTTCCTTGCATTTTATTCCTAACTTAATAACTTGACTTATTTCTGTACAGGAGAAGTTGGACTTTCTATGCCATGGTATTGCTTCGTCTATCTAGATCTAATATTCATAAACATCTTGAGGTAATCAAAGTTCTTCTCTGTCACAACAGGCAATATCTACCACAGTATTAATGACAGCAACAAATTAGTGTCTCTAATGTCAGAATCTCTTTTAGCTCAGCCTGCTTACTATTTTCCTACATCTAGAGGGATCTGCTTATTCGCAAAAAAGGAAAGGTTGAACCCTCTGTGGAGAGGTCATTTCATCCCCTCTTGATCATCTCCTACCCAATCCACATCCTGCTGGAGGAACACAGACATACTTTTCTGAAGAACTCTTCTTCCTGAATATGGTAGATATCTGTTCTTCTGTCTCCCCTTTCCTATTTGTTTTGGTAACATCAGCTTGTAAATATAGCTCCAAGAGCTCGACATCAATACCAACTCCTGTGTACTGTGAGTTCAAGGTAACTTTAACATTATACACAACGATGTATTTACTTCAGCAAAGTACTAACATATTCCATTACTTCATAATAATATACTAACACACCAACATATTTATGTATGCTTGCATACTATATGCATATATTTACAGCACACATCTGTAGTATATGTTAAATATACTAGCAGAGGCACTTAACATTTGATGTAAGAAAAAATTTTAATGCGTATCATCTGAGAGTCTTGAAACAGTATCTAGTTGACTTATCTATACTTTCTTAGTAACAGAATTCTTACGGGTAATTTCTGACCATTATGATGATAAGTCCCATGGGAAAAATCTGTACTTAAAATACATCCCAAGAATAATGTAGTTATTGCATTCATAGCCTACTGAAAAGACAATCTGTCATTGAGATCAAAAATCAGCACTATCAAGCATCTTTAAAAGTGCTCAATCTGTCCACCTTGCAGACAGTCAGACTGAAAGACAGAATTTTTGAACGGAAAACAAAATAGAGGTTATAAACAAACAAGAGCTAGGATGAGATTCAAATGTGTACAGGACATTGCCCTGAAGGAAATTATGTTCTAATACCAACTAACAGAGGAGGAATCAACTTGATCAAACTTGCAGATTTGTTCCAATTTAAATATAAATGAAATTGTTGGGATGTTATGGAAAGTTATCTATTAGTTACATATAATAGTGTTATTAGCTTTCATGAAATAGATTCACAATACCTTTCTAACCCTTAAGTATCTCATTTTACGATTTTTATAACAGGAACTCTTCTGCTCTTAAGATGGCTGTTCTCTCTTTGAAATGAAGTTCTAATCATACACAGAACATGAAATGACTGACAGAATACTAACTAATATTATCTTACTCATAAGAAATTACTTTATGATTATTATCTACCACTTCAATATACACACAAGAATTTATGAAATTCATTGATTATTCAGGCTCTGGTCATAATGGACTGCACTCCAGACAGAGAGCAGCAGCAGATTATCTAAGATTCAGCATCAGTTGCCAGAGTACAGAAAGCGCATATGCTTGGGAGAATATCATTCAAAGTAACAAAAATTAAAATGAACCAGCTAACCAGGCAAGCAAAACTGTGGCCTAAAGTTTCTGAGCAAACAAAACTGTAAGAAGAGTGTGCAAGTGTGCTTGCTCTTTCCTTTTGTTTTAGTGCGCATGGAAAATGTGGCATTATTCACTTACTGTTGTGTCCCCCCACACACCTTTTATATTCAGCCAACTGCAAAGCTGGGAACTTGTGGGGTTTAAGCATTGTTGTAGTCATAGATGACTCATCTTAGGGCATAAAGTAATATAATAATAATTACATAAACATTCAATTTAAACAATATACGGAAAGTCTTGGGTTCATTTTCTAAGCTTATACCTCTATGTACATCTCACACTTTTTCCAAAAACCACCGTCATGTAAGAGCAAATGCAATTTTTTTTCAGTATCTGTTCACTACTGACAGGCATTTCTGAAAGACTCATCAGTCTGACATTGACAAACGTGTAAAACATGATTCATCTGTAAATGACTTTATTAACTTTTGGTATAGATACTGTTTCTGCTCTTCTAATATTGGAAATTGATGACCTAAGCCAGCAAATTTCACATACAACATGGTGTAGGCTGGTTGGTAACAGCAGGACACAGAATCAGAATGTAATGACTGCAAAGGCACAAAGCCGTTATCAATACAGGGTGGTTTACATTGTAAGTAGATGACACTAATTATTTAGAAGCTTCTCTACTAGAGGAAAAAAATCTTACTCTTCTTCCCAGGAAACACAAATATAATCACAATAGAAGGCAGACTTTCAATCCCTAGCAAACAAGATCTTTATTTCAGCCAAGTACAACTTTCAGTGTATAACACACATTAACAAGGGTCTTGCAAATTTGAGATTCTTTACTGCAGCATGTGGGTAGAGAAAATAATAAAATCTGATAGCGATTAGGAAACAAGATAATTCCAGAGGTCTGACAGCAATTTAACAAGCAGCAACATTCTTTGCTTTTATCACTGCCATCATCCTAATCTTTCCAACTGGTTGTCTACCAGGTACTGGCCACTTACCTTGCCCCTAAAGAGACAGACATCCAAATATCTTACAAAGTTTTATTAATCTTGCATTTTCTAAAGTCTCTGTTTCCCTGATGTCAAGCCTACCTCACCTACCTGACTAGCAAAAGCATCCTAATAGCAGCAAACTAGCAGAAACCCTGCATGGAGCTCAGCCTCCTCCTTAAAACTGACAGCACAACAGCCTTCTACCCACTTGCTCTCTTTTCTTCAAGACAGACAAAAAGGGAGGAAACTTCATCAGAAGGCAGCAGTTTAGAAACTTGACATTTCACTGCTTGATGCTCACTTTCATCAGCAATAAGCTCTTAACTTTAATACTGGAAAACAATGAAGAACAGTGAAATGAAAACTGACACTGTGTGTCTACTTAGACCCATGGTGCCTATACGCTACCACATAGTACAATAATTCCATCCTTTTTTTAAAGCATTTTGCTACTGAATGAAAAGTACCTTTAGCTATATCTACTCATGGCCTATAGCAGTCAAGTCAGTCTTTAAAAAGGAAAACTCAAACATGTTTCAAAAGCATTAATCCGTATCTTCCTAAATAATATTACATTAGTGTACCCTACAACATTAAATAAACCAGAGGGGAAAATTCATATTGTGACACGCTGCAACAAATCACACCACCCAGATATATTCACATGAAGGGAATCACATTGCTTTTTAGAAATATATTTTCTGTTCTATAATTTTAAAAGGCACTAAGGCTACCAAATAAATTCTGTTTGAAGCTCTTCAAGGCTTATATAAGATGAACTATTTCAGGTTTTAGCTTTGTGTTATTTTTATTGCTCCTTCTCCATTCTTCTTTTTTAATTTCATTCTCCAATAAAGAGCTACGAGCTGTGTGAGAATGAAAGAAATCTTTTTCCACTTATTACATGTGTTTGTACGTATTGCTACACTTACCCACACTTAACTATAGATGTACAGATAAGCATGTTTTCCATCCCACACCAGTTACTGTTGTTTCCCTCTATTTATTTCTTTCAATGCATCAGGAAAAAAAAACCATATTTTTAGAAGAAAACGGAAACAAAGCAAAGGGAGCAAAGCAACAACACTATTCCAGAACAGCAAATGGCCAAGATATTTGTCTGGGAGTTGGGAAACCTGAGGCAGGCAGTTAGACACGGATAATTGGACTTGGGTCTCTGCCAATCTAGCTTCATGCCAAGTCCACTCCATTTGCTTTTCTAAGAAAAGGGAAGCAGTCAGTGTCTTTCATTTTAACAGAGAATTGTATCATAAAACATTATCACTCCAAATGGATACGTTGTCACAGAAAGCTTGTTTCAAAGGATATTCATGTCCAAAAAGAAAATGTTTAAACAAAATTTTCCACTGTTCTCATACTTATTTTTTTAGAAGTTATTATTTTAGACAAAATAATTCCTTATGACACTATTACATATACAATTCAGAATACAGCGTGCTTATGACATGGTATAAAAACACATGCAGAATAGATCCCTAAAGAGACTCAATGAAATGGTCACTAGTGTTCATAAACATTGCGAGAGAACTTTGAACCACTTTGAGGATGCTATTTAAAAGTGAGTCAGCAATGGGTCAGGTAGAATGCAAAAAATACGAGGCAGACTTCCACCAAAACCTCAGAAGTTTGCGTTTTCCCAAAGCTTGAACAGCAGAATTTGCAAGGCTCAGACATTGCAGGAATGATAAAAGCAAGCTACACAGCAAAATCAGCAGCAGTCCTGTTGTAGTACTGCAGCCTACTGCTACCAAAATTGCTACCCTAGGATCTAGAGTAATCTGTGGGGAAGCCAAAAATTATAATATTGACCACATTCATTACTTCACAAGTAGCTGCTCTTGATTTTTAAGTGATTTTTAGAGTACATTTTACTCAGCTTCTCATTTCAGTAAAGCTAGGGTTGTTCCTTTTTGTGGGGGTTTCTCTCCACCCCTGGTTCAAGAGCCACCTTCTATCATTCAACACTTTTCCCACCTTTTATAGAGCTCTATGGCCTTTCCTGTTTTCAACACTTTTTCTGTTATTAATCTATTTGTTTCATGTGCACCTCTTACACAAAGGTATGTTTTTATCTTCAGGAAACTTAAAGTTCTAGTTATTAGCCACCAAATGAAGGAATACATATATTGCCATGACTGCAGTATATGCCATTTAATCTACATCGTGGTTTAGTTACGAGTGGGAAGTAAAACAAAAATCTTTGTAAAATCTTGATTCTAATATATTATTTTAACAGGAAGTTACCTCTGTTTTAATTTCTAAATGCAATTTTTTTTTCTAGTTACACAGGTTCCAGGACAAGTGTTTAGTGCACCCACTGTTCATCGTGGCTTATCAAACACATCTGAGCATACTACAAGAAACACAGGACCCATAATGAAAGGCCAAAAGCCAAAGCTTGCAGATGATACACAATAAGCAATCAAGCAGGAGGTATCAAGGATATCAGTGCTGTTTGAGGTCTCTGCAATGCGTGTGTGGGGGGAACAAACAGCCCAAACCCCCATATTTAACATTTCCACTGACTCTAGAAAACAAAGCATAACCCAAACTGCAAAGCATGATAAAAACCCAAATAAAAACAAAACCACTGTTAGTACTTAACTGTCTGAGGCAAACATTTCTGACTTCAAATTTAGGTCAATATGCTGATTCTGTGCAAGCTGACATATTGGCAGACACAAGGCCTCTACAGTCCAGTTCTAGCAATGAACAATGACTTTTAAAAGGCAGCAAGCAAACATATATAAATGTTTGTGATCAAATTATGAATCAGCAGGTGGTAGACAAATAATTTCTTCCCTTTCATTTCCATCATAGATAGCTAACAGAAACCTTTAAGCCTGTATTATATTACCCCTTAGTTTAAGTAGGTCCTCTTCCTCCTCAGGATTTAGCACTCATGTAATTTTAAGGTTCATATTCTTAAACTTAAGATGGATGCTCCATTCTCTTACTCAGCCTAGTGGAAACAGCGCCATGACTGAAGAGACAGAGGATATAAAATAGCTAACTTGTGTGCAGTGAAGTCCATTCCTCTTGTTTTTTTACTTTCCTAAGCAAAGGGATGAAAACATTTAAAGTGTGATAGAAATAAGCAGCACTAAAAGACCTCACAGAGGCTATGCAGACAGCTGCCAACCATTACTGCATCACCAGTCTAATTACAGCCACACAGATCTCAATTAAAAGGGGGGGTTCAAAAAAGCACAAAATATTTCTACTCAGGTCTAATGTCAGTGAAATATTTCAAATTATGCCTCAGGCAGTGAACTTCTGGAAAAAAATGAACAGATCACATGGGAAGTCCTTCCTTCTTTGCAACCATCTCCTAAAATGTTCAAGATCCATAAGCCATAGTGTCTCTCATTTGTTCAAGTCTACTGTGGTTGTTTCAAACATGTGTGCCAGATATACTGTGTTTGTGCCAATAATCATCTTCAGTTAAAATCAAGTCAGCTGTGGCATGAAACTGCTGGGAGCCATAAGATCTACAGTGAATGCACACTACACTTTTTTTACTTTGATTGAGAGAGGTTTTACTTCTTTCTCTCACTGAACTTCAGAATTATGAATTTAAAGAATATAAAATTTCCAAGCCAAGCAGTATTGTGTATATATTTGCATATACACACATGTGTTTCTAAGATAAATCATCCAGGAATTGTACTTCAAATTCTTCATCTGCCTGGCTATAAGTGGCTTTACATATTTTGTACGTATTTCCTTGTTTTACAAGTCACTAAAATACTTCACAACAAATGAAAAAAATTAATTAGAATGAGGGGAGGTTTTCCACACAGGACCTAAATATTAAGAAAAATATTCTGTATCACTGCTAATGACTTCTATTCTTAAAACCTTTCTAAAGCAGAATTACATCTAGACTAGCACACAAATTAATTGCCTAGAGAAAGGACTTGTAGTCTAATCTGCAATATATTAGAGGGATTCATATCCGATTGATAGATGGTGCTGCAGAAGTCATATTTTCCTTTCCCCTTTGGAATAAAGCCAACTCAGAAGTGACATCTATGAATTACTGGGTTTCCTGAAGGTTAAGCCACTTAGGGAAAAAAATACCATTTACAAGCTGTAAATCTTTTTTGCAAATCTTGCTTTCATTCTAGGTTGAATGCTTCTAATGATATTGCAGGAGCCCCACACAGAAAGCAAGATCACGAATAAGTATTTGATGCTGTAGTGCTCCATTGCATAGAAAAGAAGGATGCTGCCATTAGTGCAAGCACATGAACTTTGATTATACTTCTTAAAACCATTTGCTAAAGTGTAAAATAAAGTGCAAGAGGCTATATTAGATGCTTCATTGAGTTTTAATCAAAGGGAGAAACGATATTTCTATTTATTATTTATCCTCAAAATATGACTTATATTTCTAGTGATAATTACTGAATTTCTGTAATGGTTAGCATTAAGTACGTCTAGATATTAATACAATTTAGTTTTAATGAAGTGCCAGTTAATTACAAAAATTCACACACAGACACACGTACAGACCCCACAAATCTCTTACAATTTTTAGAAGCCAAACTCAATCCTGCTGACACATGCTTTAGCAAGTAAAATATTAATAAAGAGTTAATGTTGTATTGAAGAAGTCTTGTTTTTGCTATCACAATAATTCTGTTGTGTTCCTTATTGCATTAGCTAAGTCTTTCAACATATTGGTACAGTACGCTTACACAATACTGAACTGTAGAAGAATTGTTTAGATACTTTGAGTAGATAAAAAAATGTGAAGGGCACTCTACAGTGCAACTAATTTTTGTAATGTGACAAAAACATGAAAAATCATATTTTAAGACATAAGTGTTTATAGGTTATTAAAAACATTCGATAACAGCAGGCAAAGCATGAAAAAACTCCTATCAAAACATGAAAGCTTGAGCAGTGCTTCACTTTCAAAACATGTAAAACTTGGGAGGGGAAAAAGAGAAGGAGCAGAAAAAAAAAAAAATTGGTTTTGAGTAACAGCCAAGCAGACTTAAATGGGATGATTTCTAACCAAATATGAGTCCTCTTTAATAACAAAAGATAGACTATATTGGTTAACATTTAATCAAATTGCTTAAATATGATACTCCTACTTCTAGGTTAATCATTCACATTTTGCCAAAGCAACTCGACCACTGAAATTTAGAGGCTTTTAATGAAATGAAATTTTGAACACCTTTTGATACACCGTTGTGTTTTTCTCATCTTCATGTAACAGAGCAGTCAAATGAAATAAGTTCTTTAGGAAATTACTCAGTGAATAGTATTCTTCAACTGCATGTATTTTGACTTAAGAGTTTCTAAAACATCCCATAAGAGAATTGTTCCATTAACATCAGTAAAACCATTCTCCTGCCAGAAGTTACAAATTTAGTAACGCACATACCTGCAGCACAACATGAAGTAGACTCTTCGACTCATGCAGAAATAGAGTAGGTTACTTCTATTTTGTGTCTTTTCATAATAAACACTACTTTTGCATTTTTGGCATATTCTATTTGTAGACCTAGCACATTTGTAAAAAAAAAAACCCAAGCTTACAAAAGTGCTCTCCTGCACTGGCTGTGGTGATTACAGTGTCTCCAGTTTCAGATGGGTAAAATGAAATACAGAAACGTGTCTCTAATCAGGAAGAAAAACAACTGCAAATTGTGCCAGTTGCACAAATTAATTTTTGTGAGTTAGTCAAGAAATTACCACATTCATCTTCGGCTAAAACTCACAAATGTATGCATGGAACACCACGGTGGTACTTATCCCACGAGGGAATGAGGAAAGTGAGTGACAAATTAATTCTCTGTATTGTTTCTGATGCATAAAACACCAACAACAAAAAAACTGAACGGACCTTACTAAAACAAAAAAAACCAAAATGGACCCAAGAGGATATGAACTCGCAATCATTTTGTGAGCAAGGTTCCTCTCTCTAGTGTGAATCAACACTGACTTTTATGGAGCTACACTAGTCCAATGCCGGATGGAAGTCTGGATTTCATCAGAAAGACTTAACCATAGGAGGGAACAATAAAGAAACTAAGTCTCTCCATCAGTAATTAGACATTAAAAATAATAATAGTAACTATAATCAAGAAGACCAAGAGGCTTCAGCACCAGTTTTAGCCAAAGCCATGCTGAGCTACATTAAGATTACAGAACACAGTGCCAGAGATGATTCACAAAACAGGAGAAAATGTCTGAAAGGCTAATGACAGTGCTATCCAAATCATACCTGGCAGGAGCACTACAAAAACCACATCTGTTGTTGGGAATTGGCTCTCTTCTTCGAAGAGGAGAGCTACCTTAGGTTATTTGTTGTGGCTGTCATGAAATGAAATATCAAAGTAAAACTGAAATTTACTGTTATATTCCAAATCCCAGGAGACTGTCCTCAAAGTGCCTCCTGGTTATAAGAATGCAGGCTTCCTTTGCATATTATGAATATACAAGAAACAGGCATGCTATATCAAAGGCTGTGAGGTCTGGATTTTTAACTGTCAGGATATATCAAAACTTCTCACTTTCAGCAAATGGAGATAAACTGAAATGGTATGACTGATGGAATTTTAACATGAATAAACTCAGCAGTTGCTTCAATGTTTGTTCTCAAATTTACTGGTTTTGCTAATAAACCTGAAAACTTCTATTTGTGATGTAGTCTGGTTGACTGCATTACACCAAGAAAGCAGTTACTCTGCTATCCACCACTAACGATATTGTCTACCATGACAATCCTGCTGTACCTACCCCAGAAAGATCTGCATTTACGGTGAGAGCGGGGGAAGTAAAGTATGCTTCTGCATAAAAAGACATCTTTTGGAATTCTACTGAATTATCCAGGATGATGTTTTCAGACATTGGCCAGCCCAAAAACTAGCCATGTAACCTCTCAAGACTGCAGGACTCTTGTACTAGGAACTCTACATCAGCGAGGCCCTGCCTTTTGAAACTCTTGTTTGATGGTGGCAAAATGTCATGGAAGAAAGGAGGTGGTGCTTAGCTAGTCAGACAATGGGAAAGCATGATAGTAGCGTAAATGCTTGTATAGCTTAAATAAAATAGCATTTATACACAATGGTGCTCAGAGAGTGTATTTATTCTGGTAACAGTGACAAGGTGAAATACAACAGGTCAAAGCCTGAAATAGCAAAGTACGTAAATGTCTAACCGTCCAAAATCTAACAGCATTCTGAGAGAGATTTCCATCTTGTATGTGTTTATTATAAAATAAATATACTTGGATCCTGCATAGTTATAACACAGTAATTACGAAAGACTAAGACGCACTGGAGTTTGCCTTTCAGAAAAACTTTGCCTTTCAGAAAAACTTTGCCAGGATCTCAGAATAGCAGAAGCTGTATCTAATTGCTAGGCTGACAAAAAAAGATGCAAGACTTTCTGACTTCATGACCATTTCAGGACTGGTATGTTGCAGATATGAGGTAATACGATCACCAGTGTCATCAGGGAATTGCTAGCAATCCCTCCCTCACTGACAAGTTACACTTAACAGAACTGGTTTTAATAATTTTCAAAGAGCAGTCAGCATCTGAAATTCATTGTATAAACAAACTTAATGGAAAAAACTTAAAAGGGACTCCTGACATTTTATTTTGTGAATTATAGAGTTTATGGACTTGAGAAACTGCATGAAAAGGAAAGCCAAATTACTATATGGTTCTTAAACAGTTTCAGAGACAGGATAACCCTCTCTCTTTTAAAGACAGTCTTTCCAGGTCAAGGATTAAGACTTACTGTTTCAAATCTTGCACAGTGACAACAGTGACTGCCGTTTACCCAAGTCAGTAGTAAAATCCATGCCCCACGTATACCTGCACATTTTTATTTTAATAAACATGTAGTCAAACTCCCTTTAAAGACAGTATCCCAAATTTTGGTGACAATAACTTCATTGCAGTGCTTTGACTATCAGCAATTTCCCCTCTTCTATGAGATCATGACACAAGATCACTCAACACTCAGCTAAGTTTCAGTTGTTTTCTTTTTAATTTTGGCATGGTTTTTAACCTTCTCAGATTAAGACAAGGCTCCAGTGCTATAGCTTATTGTTACACAAAGGCAGAAGGAGTTAGACCTCCCAACAAAAACATACATTGTTAGGCTTGCAAGAATGTATTTTATGAGGTTCTTGCTGAATCTAAGAATAGCATACAAGCTATGCTCCCTGCCAGCAGAGTAGCAAAAAGAAAAAAACAAAACTAACCAACCAACCAAAAAAACCAAAACCCACCCACCACTTCAGTTTTCTACTGATCTACTAAAAGGAGGCTCATTATCTATAGTTAGTGAAAAGAACAGAGAAAGACTTTGGGAACGCAGTTAGTTTTCACAGTTTAGACAATAAAGTGGAAACTCTCTCAAGCTAGTTCTGGGATTTCTGCACTGCTCCGAGGGGCTCCACAGCAGCCTAGAGAGGCCTGGAGAGAAGAGCCCAGTGCTGAGCTTGTGAGGCATACACTAAAGACCAGCAGTGTACCAGGTCACACCTTTAGTATTTTCAACACCCAGTCAAGCAAAGAATTAAAGTAACTCCCACTTCTGGAACTTTATATAAGTCACCAAACAGTTCTCAGACACCGGATTCAATAATACCATTCAATCTTCTATACAGATTAAATCCACATTACCTGCCTCCATGACCAGTTATTATGCTGTGCTTGTGAGAGAAATGGGTAACTAAGATAGATTCACACACTCTCCCTTTAACTATTGCTAATTTCTAAGTCTCAGATACAAAGCAAGGTAGGGCTGTTAACCAACATTAATTTCACACCCAACAAGACTTACCTTTCAATGAGCAATAGTTTATCCTGCAACAGAGTCCCACAGAGACTACGTCTATACCACCATCCTGTCCCCTTGACATGAAAGAATGTGAAAGCACCTCAAACAGACAAAAACACCCACCTGTAAACCTCAAATGACAAATTCTTTTTTCAGTGGGCTCTAATGAACTCAGGTGTTTTGTGTTTGGTTTTTTTAAACCATTTAAGTGGAGACAAATGACTTGATTCCTTTCCAGGTGGCAGTGATAAGGCTACTTGGTTTCAGGTGATAAAAAAAGTGCAAACTACTGTCAAAAAAGCCTTCAAAATTCTCATTCTCCTAAATCCTTCTTTAAGGGTTACTATTCTTTTCAGTAACATCAGGTTTTGGAGACCAGGATTTTGTTTTAGCTTTTTTAAACCGCAAGGTTCACCGAGGAGCAAGCCATAGTTTCCTTATCTCACAAAAATGTACCTATGTAAACGATGTAGTAATGATCTTCCTCAGCCTGATGCTTAACTCCTTCAGATGTATAAATCACTCTCAGATACTAATACTCTAATGCAAGATAGTAACTCAAAATAGAAATCTCATTTAATTTTACTGCAATTAAACTAATACATAATGTACCTTTTTAGACATAACAGAAGTTTATCCACCTTCCCCAGTATTTTGTACTGTTCTCTGCCTTCTACCTTATGTGTGCATGATCCTGCAGTAGTACAGCTTTAAATTGGGTTCTGTTTTCAGAGAAATGGTAGAAACGGGTTCTTTTTCTGAAGTCTCATGCCCTTCTGATTATGGTATATCCAAAGAAAATTCTTCCCAGGGCTGCGTCTTTCCCCTGTTCATAATCACTACGATTTGCAGAGCAACAAACTTTAACCTTCCTCTCTGCCTGCCTGCTGCCCCCCAAAACATTTTAATTTCCTTTTACCCCTAAGAGCAAATGTCTTTCCCATCAAACGCATTAACAGTTAAGTAATTTTGTAGACAACAGGATTTACAGAAATAGTCAGAAAGTGATCAACAGTAATCAGAAGAATACATAAGGACAAAATAGAGTTTGTAAAAATACAAGTTTTCTGCTTTAGTATCTTCACTCACTAAAACTCACTGTGTTATGTAGCCAATATGATCCATATTACAGAGACAAACTGATGCTCAGATCCAAATTTTACCAGATGCAAATTTGCTGAATAATATAGATGACTGAGGATATAAAAATAAAAATAAATGTAGTACAACAATATTCTTCCTAGAATACAAATGGTACTTTCATACTGAGTGCATTTGTACTGTTTTTAAACTGTTGTGACATGGTCGAGCACTAAATTACAAGGTTTTCCTGTGAGAGGAAAGATGTTTACTACTTGCGCATGTGCAGCCAGTATTGTATTCTGCTAATCATCCTAATCTCTGAGGTATAAGTGCTATATATGTACATATACAACATACCAGAAAGCACTCAAAGAACAACAGGCTTATTTTAGCAAAGTCTGGAACATATTATTACAAAATATGTATCTTAGAGATAAGTGAGCAATTCATAGAAGATAATTCACCAACTACCCTTTTTCTTCTGACAATGGACTGCAATTTCCAGAAAGGTATTTTATTTGAACCTTCTCAAGAATCTTTTTAATGAACATGGCAAAAACTGCTGGAATATTTAGCTGTCAGATTTTGAAACGAAAACTGTCTTGGTTAGTTATAAGATTGTAGATACGGTTTCTGGTGTACTCTTGTTCACTCATTAGATTATCACAACTTTAAAATCAGGAGGAAGGATTAACATAAATAATGTGGTTCAGACTGATGTTCCCTTGAAGTTTAAGGGTAAGATGATGATAAGCAGGATAACAGAAACTTGGAAATGGTGAACCATTCTATTTTCTGAAACATGTAGGCCTTTGCTTGTTAGTACCATTACAATGAAGAAAAAAAGAAGCTGTATTTCTCCTTTCAGCCTTCTCATTTTTTTTTCAGTTAGTGTTCACAAAGATAACCACACAGAGAGTTTTTGGACCACAACTCTTGAAAGACCTTAGCAGTCAATTCCATAGGAACCTTCAGAACAGCCAAAGTGCAGAAGTGCATGTGTAAATTTTTCATCTTGGCTATCACGGTATGATCATATCCTTTTTGCTTTAAGATCATCACACAAGAACAACTCTCACAGGCCCCTCTGAATGAACTTCTAGCTCAGTGGTCTCCTTCCCAACAGCAGAAAGGTGGGAATTGCCAGAGAAGAGCCCCTCTGTGCAGAATCAGACAACACTGCAGGGGCATTAACTTCCAGCATCCAGTGGCCCATGAGTGCTCAGCCAGAGGTCCTGTTCTTGTACGCAAAGACACAATCTTTCAAAAAAGGCTCGGATGTCTGCTGACATTAGCAGCAATCTCCAAAAGTCATTTATGCAGGCAGAGCTAGAGGGTCCACAGAGACTAAAACTGTTCTTGGGCAATTCTTTACTACCTCCGAGAGTCTGGTTCCACCTTCTGATCATACTCTTGACTTTATAATTGGACAGGTTTGGAGCATGTATCATTCCTTAATCTTTATTTTCTGGCTTCAATTGAAAGGGAAATTAGGCATGTGTTTGAAGTGGGAACTGTGGCACGCTCCAGCGTAGCCAGAGTTTTGGTCATTTCACTACAAACAGATGGACATAATATGCTAACCGGTCTGATCTACTTCCAAAATCAGAGTCCTATGCTATATGCACATGCACATTCATGTCAAATTATTTGAAATTACTATTAATTACAGCTGCAATTCTAACACCTATGAGTCTGTCACAAGCCAGCTAGCTTTAAACCGGCCATCATTAAATATCTTTCCAGCACATTAAGTACACAGCAGAGAGCTGTGACAAGAAGTCCTGATATTAAAAGATAAACTAATTTAAAGGCAAATACAAACAAAAACATGCTTACTTTAGCCACACTTTGCATGATATATCCCTCAGCATGGTCTTTGTGTTTGTGGTGTGGTAGAAATCTGGCATTCTAGACTCTCAGCATAGAAATGAGTGATTCCAAATCTTTGTGCCCTTGTGGTGTGAAGTCATCTACACTAATCACATTGCTGGGGAAAAAAAAATGGGGGTGTGTGGGGGTGTGTGTATGTGTGTGGAGTGATTTAGCCTTTGTGACCCGCCCAAGAACAAGAAGACTTGTAACTGTTGCAGATCAAATCCTGACTCAAGTTTCCTTCAGCAATTCACTTAATTTTTAATAGTGAAATTGGAAGCTGAATTATGTGGAACTTAGTCCCTAGATCACACAGGTAAATATTCACAAGTTTTCTTTACTTTGAATTGCATTTAAAATTGTTGAAGTGTTAGCTTCTATTTTATCATACAGAAATTATAATAGATTTATCCACTTGTTTGTGATTGTAAGTACAGTTTCATATAGTTTTGCCTTTCATAACTTGTTCACAAGCCACCATGCAGCACTTTACTATAATATTGGTGGCTCACCACTGAATGTCCAGGAATGCTTCCACAGAAGTGGAGAGCACATCTGTACCAGGCAGCGGAGTACAAGGCAGAGACACGTGATCTAATTTGCTCTGAAATACCTCTGGACAAAAGCTTGCTGGCCATGAGATCACAGCATCACACCTTACTTTGCAAAGGTAGTTAACACAACTAATGTATCTTGTTTCTATGCTGAAGCAGAATGTAAAATGTCTTACGTATACTTTATATATAAAAGTGTGTGAAATACAGGGTGGGGTCACATGGACTACAAATGAGTATCTTGCTGGATTACCAAGCATTAGACACGGGTAGGAAAATACACTGACTATACTGGATGCCACGCTCTTAAGCATAAGTTGAGTATCTAGCTCTACTTTGTTTCTCCCTTCACACCTTGGAGAACTCAGTTCTTTTTATATTGGAAGTTGTTTATGTGTATCTAAACTTGTAAGCGTAACAATGTTTGGATTTCAGAGGTATTTCACATTGTTCTTTCCATTTAGGCAAGAAGATGCTCAGCATCTCTGAAAATAAAATCATTATTTTGACGCCTAACTGTACACTTGAGCAGTTTTGAGTACCAAATTTCAGTTTGTATCACCATTCCATCCCACATCTTTCCCGTATGTGGATTTCCTTCAAAGAATGCTTTGGAAGTGTTGCAGCGTTACTGCCCAAGCTCCACTGAGTCAAGTCATGACTTCAGCTATGACTACTTCCTATATATGTTGGCAATTCATCCATGTAAGCTATATAGTAGATGACTATAAACTTCATATTCTAGGCTAAAAGGCTGTGACATGGTACCTCATCCTCTTCTACTTCTTGCATTTTTATGAAGCTGACATTTGTCTCATTTGGGACACACCCATTATGTAATACCTATAGAGGGGTATAGTCATTATAGTAGTATTTTTGCATCCTCGTGTTTTAGTCAATCATGTCCAAAGCAGTAGGTACAGAATGACATAACGTTAGGAGTGTCATTTACCTAAGATCACTAGGAGTTCGGAAAAGGTCACAGAGACTAAATACAAAGGTTGTGTCAGGCTTTTGAAATGAAGTAGACAGTGTTTATTTTAGCTTCATTTGGCAAGCCAATGTAGTTCATAGCACTTCAACTTGACTAACATCATATTTTTAATTACAACAGTGAACTGGATGAGTTGAGTAGCTCCTCGTTTCTCTTTTCCAAAAAGCCCTTCAGACTGAGGGGAAAAGCCTTCTTAAGCCTGCAGCAGAACAGCGCTTGGAGCAAGGCTGTACTTGAATTAGCTAACCATCCCTAACTCCCACTGATGGGACTTGTGGGCATGGAAAGAACATAAGATTGCTCCTAACATGCTTTAGAGAAAAAGATAATAAAAGGAAGGATATGCCCAATAAAGCATTTAAAATTATCAATACAACTCAGGAATATTTTTTTTCTTATTTTTGCCCACTACAAGTGTCATATAATTGCATTTGTATTATATTAATAAATCTGTATTATGTAAGTGTACTTGTATGCCTATATAAATGCACACATTTTTCCAAATATATATACATATATGTACATAGTTAAAACTTTACACTGAAGTGATTCCTTTAAAGAGGTTCAAAATTATGCTTTAAAATATTTCACAGGTGCACTATGAATTTTCCCCCTTTATTTTTTTTTCAATCATGCTACACTTGAGATATAACTACTTTTTAAAAGTCTGAATAGTTAGGTATTATAGTCCTTGAATGATGTTGCACTGCATCCTTAGATTTTAATTTACTAACCTTTTTTTTAATCCTTGTACTTCTTTAGAAGTAGACATCTACAATAATTACCAATAGCAATGCCTAGGTCACCTATCCATAAGACAGTGACGTTCATTAATAGTTTTATATCGTATAACCTAAGGTTAAAAAATCTGGCTTTCCTATTTCTATGGCCCCGATTTTACCAAATACAAAATGGTCCTAGTTATCAGGGGCTATGGTATTGCAACTGCAGGAATTTTTCAGTACTTAGAGGTCTCAGCATTTTTCTTAGTAAGTGGATGCTTCTGGTGCACCAAATTTAAAGAAAAGAACAGGGAAGAGTTCCCTTATTTAGGTTACAGACCTTTCATAAGGAAAGCTATCAGCTCTTAGGAGCATTTGTCATTTTGGAAACACATTTGTGTTTCTAAAATTAGATTTAAAGTACTTACTGCAAAAAATATTTGTGCAATAGATTTTTTTATCCTAATTCCGTATTTAAATACTTAAATAAGCAAATGAATTCTAAGTGACGTTTCTGCCAACTGTACTGTTTATTTCTTCTCTAAAATAGGACTTTCAGGTTTTTTCAAACTCTGTTCATAAAAGAATGTTTCAATGAGTCAAATAATTTTCAATATTTAGAGAGATGAGCATAATAACTCAAATAAACCTTCACCACTCATTGACAGACATACATTGTAATATCTTCCTTAGGATTTCCTTTCATTCTGCCTTTATGTATTCTAATATCCTGTTTGTTTTTTGCCTAAAGCTGCATTCAGCAAAGGATTTTTTCTGAGATTTCTACAACGGCAGTGAGCTGACTGAGCTGAAAGTCAGTCTGGAAGCCTAGAAGTTGTTCTGTAATCTTCCAACCTTATGCACATTACTTTACACACAGACTCTTTTCCATTGTGTAACCCTCTATAGTTGCTAAACGATTTCTTCTAAATTACATTTGCCTCCCTGGGCTTGGTGCACCTAAATACCTTCACTGGTCAACCCTTCATGCCGCGTGATCTATGGTAAATCCAAGATTCTTCTCCTTGAACACTCACACACCTGTTTTTTCCATTATTCACATCTGAAGTTAGTTGCTACTGTACAAGGGTACATATATACTTTTTATAGGCAGTATCTTCTGTTTGGTTGACTTGATTCAGAGCATATCCCCAATTTGTCACAGTCATTTAAAGTTTTAATTCCCCAAGTTTGTTTAGCCCCTGCCATAATGAGGTTATCCACATGTTTTTTAGGCATACTCGCCACGTCATTTTCCATGTTACTAATGACACTATTTATTCAATAATTTATCCAGTTATTCACTCTGAATTCCAGCACCTCACTCAATACTTCTGCTGCAACAACCAACTTCATGCAGAAATACCAATTTGTTTCAAAAATTGTTATGTATCCCATGCCCCTGTTCTGTGTTCATTACAAAGCTTTTACTAATCTTTTACACAGGTCTGTTTAACTTCCTTAGTTTCTTCGTGTCAAATTTATTCAGTTCTCCTATATCCACTACAAATGCAAAGAAATACAGAACAATTACTGAAGCACAGTTTCCACTTCCAAAACACTGTCCTGGTTAGACCATTTTCCACCATGTTTTTACAGATGTTCTATGCTTGTGTTTTAGTGATAATTAATTTACCAGAGAGAGCTGGTAAATTAGTAAATAAACTTATTTGCAGGTTAAAAACCCTCTTAAACACATACACAACCAAAGTCCTTCAGTCCTCTGGACTGGTAAGAGACTGGGTATTTTGTTGGATGTTCAGACATTTCATACTTGGGTTTAGTCAGAATAACTTTACACCTAGCATCCGTCCCCGCTGATCTACCAGGTTTGTTTCTTTACCTTTTTCTCTGATAGCACTTCACCTTTATTAGCAAAATAGGTTTTTATCCATAAATTCTAGCATTTCTATTTTAATGTATTTATTTAAAGACAGGCTTTGTTTCTTTTTATGCATTTTATTAGTTACTCTGGAAATTTGTTTTGTCTTTTCCTGTGTTCCTCATACATACTCACTATTATTTATTTTATTTTCCTGTTTATTGGCTACAGTAAGTCAGATTTTTGAAGGATCTCTTCTTGGTTCAATCATTTGAAATCTCTGATTTGGCTATGTGAGTTTCTTCCCATTTCTCATTTTGTTCAGCAATACACCACCTCCTGAGACAATGTTGCTGTTTGCTTAAGTAGAATAAATGCCATATCCAAGGAGTTTACTTTCCTTCAGGCATTTTTGATGAGCTCCCTCATTTTATTAATTCTGCCTTTCTGAAGTTTATTGTCATTCTAACACATTTGTATACAGAACTTCCTCATGATATGGATTCTAATTATACAGAGATTATAATTGTTTTGTAGTTCTGCCAGCGCTACAATTTAAATGAACATCTATGTTCTACTTTTATGACTGAAAGAGGTATTCACATCACCTAACTCTAGACACTTAACTTATCTAAATTCAGACACGATTTCCCTAGGTTCTCTACATTGTCAATAAAGACAAAAAACACACCTTCAGGAGGTGATTCAGGAAAAATACCACTTGCCAATATGCAAAGAATACATCCCAACTGAGGAAAAACATTCTAGCTTCCATTTAACTCACCTGGGTCACTACTTTGGGCTTTGCGTGGTGTACGTAGCCTTTTACAGTGATGATTTGCTTCCTCTGAGTGTGCGCACAAGCCACAGAGCCAGAAGGGAAACAGTCAGGTATTCCTCATGCAGCTAGAAGGGAAGAAAAATGGCATCTGTTCTAATTAGATAATATTAAATAATAATGTTCTAATTTTTAATTAGACTGTCTTTAAAAAACAAAACAATTTGTCTGAGTAATGTCTTTATATCTTCATGAAGTCTTCATAACGACAAGAAACCTCGTGCTGTCTTCGAGTCAAATTACCCAAGTACTTCTGAAAGAGAACGGTGTTTCATTAAACGGGGCATTTTCTCCCTCCACAATTATCAGAGAAACTACAAGAAATATCAAGTGATTTGAAACTAACATGTGTCAAGTAAGTTTCTGAAATAATCTTTTAAAAATATATATACACACACACATATTTACAGTCATCTTGTTTGTTTGTTTTAGGAAGACTCCCTGAGGTTGAAATATTAAAGAGAATTAGCAGTTGTGTCAGCTGCCAGTTGTCTGAGCTAAATGTCCTATGATGAAACAGTGCTGCAGTTAATGTTCATATAGCTGAACAACCATAGCTATCCATTGCTATCCAAAGACAGATGTTTAAGTTTTCACTCATAAAAACTGTATGAAGGAAACTAACGGGACACTAATCTCCTGGTACCTTGTGTGACAAAGAGAAAGAGTGAATAAGATCTTTAAAGACTACAAAATTTGTTTCCTCTGCAAACGCTTTGCAAAATGTTATAAATAAATCACCAGTTTCATCATTGCTTGACTTTTGGGACCATCAAAAAGAGCCATGTCTTGGTACTCTGGGATAGTGAAAGCACGTATTTGTCTGAAACACCCAACTCCTGTCTGCAGATATAAGCTTCTGGGAACAGGTATTTTTATCAACTACTCGTTGATGACAATTATGTGATATTTACAATTCCAAAACAATGCAGATAGAGCTCGCTCTCTATAAAACTTTAATGAGCAGCATGTTGTTGTTGGAAGTGTCATGAAACTTTCATCAAAGTTCAAAATATTCCCAAGAAAACAGCTCTGTCTTTGACAAGAAGATCAGAAATTTGCAGTTTAGATCAAACACTGTGAAGAGGAAGAGAAATGTCGTCTGTTATAATTATTAGGATACGATAATTATACTTTTACAAGCTCAGAAAATTTTTAAAAAGCAGCTCAGTAAATATTGTAAAATCCAGTATTAAGACTAGCTTTTATAGTTTTCCTTATAAGGAAGAGAAACACAAGTCATAGTAACTAAAACCCAAACAATAATAACAAGAAAGAGAATGTCGTCGTCGGGTTTTTTTCACAGTTATTCAGAGAGGACCACAGCCACTAGGAAACAACAAAAAAAACCCAACCTGTTTCTTTACTTCATTCTGGAACAGTACTTTTTTCCAAGTAGATAAAATTCCTTTACTCCCTTCTCACTACTGATGCTGTAGATAACCTTACAGAAGCAGGAGGTCCTGAGTTCACTGGACTTTATAGCAGTTCTTAATTGTTAACTTGCAAGCAGTCGTTAACTAAATGGAAGTGCACTGCTGCTCTATCCAATGGTTGTATGAATAATTGAGTAAATGGTCCTTATGACCTTTGGGGCATTAAGTATTAAAACAAATCAAGGCCCAAATAAGAAATAAGTATTGTAGTATGAGAACAGTTAGGATGTAATTAAAAAAAGGGTAAAAAACCAAACAACAGAACAGAGGGGAAAAAGAGAAAAAGAAAAATTCTACAGGATTAGGTACATAATATGGGAACAGAGAACATAAAAGCAAATCTCATGTGGCCAATAAAAATATGATTATACATGTTCCTTTCAGTTGCTACACAGGTTAATGATAAGCAGATTCCAGGATTCATCTTTATGGTGAAAACACAACAACAGAGCTTGTCTTTTGATTCTGTTTCATTTTTCTGTGGGTGGCTGCAGCATGGGCCATAAGGAGGTTCTTTGCTGCACTCTGTCATGTGCATCTGGCCTCGTTTTCCACACTTTCTGTAGCCCTCCATAGCACATATCAGGGTGCTTGCCTGTTCACTGAGCCTATGGCTGTCCTCCCACAAGCTTGTTCTGCAGCAGTTCTTGATTCCTCATTTTTTATACAGTTTACATTAGCCTACCAAAGGATGAAAGTAGAAATAACCTTGACAGCCTCCCTCATTTCTCTCAAATATATCTCCTGCTGCTGCTTTCTCTGGATAGATCAGTCCATATCTCACAGTTAGGCCAACCTCCTTAACAGCAGGCATAAAGGTTCAAACTTGGTAATACAAGTCCAGATCCCCATCCCTTTCCTTGAGTATATCCCTCAAACTAAGCCAAGAAATGGTGACAGCACCTCCCTTCCCTGTTAAAAGAAAATATAGACCCGATATCACACTCAAATACACAGCAGCAGCTCCAGGTTTGGCTCCAGTCACCTTCAGTTGTTGACCTACTTTAAACCCCTAAAATCCAGGTGTGAAACCTACTTCTTGAGTCAGTCCTTATTTCTTTAATCTCTAAGACATATGAAGGCAATATTACCATTCTGGCAACAAAGTGCTGTACTGTTCAGAGTTGCCAATATGACCCTGAAAGCCCCCAAATGCCTTTTAAATTCTGTTTTAGGTATAACCACCTGTTCAAACCAGGCTGCTTCTAAGCATGCCTGAAAATCAAGGATCTTTGCTGTCAGAAGTGAAAATACCGATTAGGTTAGCCAATTCCAAGAACTACGTTTGGCAGTTAGCCAAAATTCTGGTCTTTGGCAATTAGGAAGATAAATATTTTTGAGGCGTACCTTCCTAAATGTGGGAATGAGGTGGAGTTAGGACAGGCTTAAATTCATCCTATGCGTTCTTAGGCATGTATTGACCAGTGGATACAGTTTCAAACTCACCAGAACTTTCTGCTAGAAATCAAGATATATTGCTCATCTCATTCACTTCCAGGATATCACAATCTGTAGAAGGTAAACTGTGGTGGCTCTGACCTCTGGACCAGATTATTTTCCCAGTAATTGCTAAGCTGGAACTGAAACAGCATCTAGATTTTGGTTTCAGATGCTACCTCTGACCTCTAGTTTGCCTTCAATAGCTGTATCTATCCATGCTACAAATTCTTAAGAGCCATGCATCACATATTCCAAATTACTTTCCAGCCCAAAAGGCTAGGTACTGAAATAATAAAATGCTGTTTGAGCTGCAGGGTAACCTAAGCACCTCTTAGCTTCCCACTCGGACTCTCAGGAGGGCAGAGGAATAGATGGCACTATGCCACAGTCACGAGCTCCCCGCTGTCACCTCGTGCTCCCACCTCCAAGAGTGGAACTGCAGAACGGATGCTGTAGGAGGGGGCAGGATTGTTCATCTTCAAATCATTTCACCACTTCATTGCTCCAGCGCAGCTGCTTGGAACATTTTCTGCCACTTGAATGAAAAAACTCTCTGGTAAGATAGATACAGATATTCCACAACACACCTTTTTGTTGGCCTGCCTTTTCAGTCTTTCCTTGCACTTCTTTTCCTCTGCCAGGACTGTATTTTTAAAAGCTCGTTCCTTGTGTTTGCGTATCAAAGACTTGTGTTTATACAGTATGTATTTACGTAAATACTACGTTCAAAACACCTGGGTTAACAGAACCGGGCAAGCGGTATAAATCTTCTCCTCATTATATACCTTCAACATATGAATTAGAGTAATTGAAGTTTTTCCGAACATTGTTGAAGACTTGAAAAAACAAGCAGAGGGCAGAGGCAAGATAGCAACAGGGCAAGATTTTCAATAAAAATAGAAGGGAACATTGAGTTAAAGATTGTTGTAGGAAACTACTTGTTAAATTAAGAGACAGAGATGAAAATGGATTCATTTAATTATACACTTGGGTATATAAAATAAGGTACCGAATGCGTATTACAAAGAAGTTAAATTATGCTAGTTAAAAGTTTATCTCTCCTTCCAGAGATCTCTGTGCTTTCACACAACAAAGACATTGCCACAGATGCTGGAAATATAGCTGGCTGAATAATAATGTATTCGTGAGTAAATTATTCAAAGATTGACAGAAAAATGTTGAATAAATTATTCACAGAACATTATTTAATAATCTAGAGAGCTGGTCAAATAATGAAAATATGTATTTCGGATAATTTATTCAGAGAGTAATGTCAAAATCCTTTGGCTAGTCCATTAGGAATGAATAATTTGACAAGTTATTGATTATAGCTCATTTCTGTATTAAAACAAAATTC
>NW_010539386.1:0-261 GCF_000687285.1 Phaethon lepturus | reverse complement strand
ATGCAGCTAAGCAGAAAGATACATAATTGACAATAGTGTGTCATCATCCTGGTGATGAAAATCTTTTGTCGTGCATACAAACACACAGCCTGTGTTCACAGATTATTTTGAACAGTGCTTACCACACGGGCTCACTTTTGGGTTTTTTTTTACTTTTTACGTAAGTCAGGGTTAATAAGTACCCAGAGCTGTGGGGCCGGGCAGGTTATTTAGGGGCCCTCGGCAGAAGGATGGCGGCAGGACGCTGCTGGCAGAACCCGC
>NW_010539385.1:0-1520 GCF_000687285.1 Phaethon lepturus | reverse complement strand
GGAGCTGCTATCAGAGGCAAATGTAAAGGGTGGGAGACTCAGAGCCTGCCTGCCCCAAACCAAGCCGAGAGCGTGACCGCATCCGGGCCCCTTCCTCAGCTGCGCGTGACCTTCGCCGGTGACCACTTCCAAAATCAAGACTTGGAGACCAAGTAGTGACATCCACAGGGGTGCTGCCCACCCTGCTCCCCACCACCTGCCCCACCGCGGGGCTGCACTTGCTGGCACCAGAGGAACCACCCCACCAACACGCAGGAGTGTTTTCAGAAGTAAACGCTCCAGTGCCTTAGCAGCATGATTCAGCCACCACACAGGATGAGCTATAAATGCAAGTTTTACTGCCGCGATCTATCACAATTTTACTACCTTTATTACCTGATCCATTATGTGCTTTCATCTCCCTCCCCCCGCACATGCTCCATGGCACCCAGCTGGGAGAGGGCTTGGAGGGGTGGTGGGGTGTACCGGGGCACAGCCCCTCTGCGGGCGAGGAGACTCTGCCTTTGGTACCATCTCTGGAAGTTCAGGTCTTAAACATCTCCCTCACAGGACATACGGGAATAGAACAGAGTTATCCGAAAACCACAATTCCCACCCTATGGGAAACTGCAACATTTGAACCAGGTGTCAGTCCATATTGAACAAAAACCTGCAGATTCTTCGCAGGATAAGAAATTCCAGAACTTTTTCATTTTGCCTTTGCACTACATTGAAAAGTTCAGCCGAAAGGGAAGTGTTGGCTGTCTCCTGGCCAGGCAGTGCTAAGGGCTTCCTGAAGAAATGCCAAGCTGCGTTCAAACCCGCTAAGACAACATGGGGTTTTCTCATCGATGTTTCCCATAGAAAATATTCCGAATCCACCAAAATACACTTCTTGATCTGAAAAATTTTGACCAGCTTTGGGGAACAGTAAATAACAGGTAGCAAATAACCGGTGAAGTAGAGATCGTAGAGATGGTTGTGCTATGAGCACCTCAACAAGACAGAGTAGATCCGTATTTCCAGGCTTTGGTGGCTGATATCATCCTAGTTTCCACAGCTAACTGTTGTTCCAATCGCAAAACTTGGGAAAACGGAGGAGCAAGCAGTTCCACAGCACAGATCACCAGCGGAAAGAGGAAAAAGAAAGGGGAAAAGACAGACATTAGACTATCCTTTGGGTACTGTTGGACTGTACAACTCGGTCACCCTGTTCTGTGGCCTCTCCCTCATGTACGACAGTGCATTAACATCCCTTGCTACGGCGCTGCCACAGTCCCACCGCCTCTGTGCGACGGAGGCTCTCGCTTTCTGAGCATTTTCACGGTATTTGTCCCTCTGGAGCTCCAGTCCCTTTCTGGATGCTACTTTAAGACCAATAAATAAGTAATACCGGTGAAATAAACCCCAGTACGTGCAGCGAGAAATCCCCCTTGAGGCACACGTGGGTCCAACGCCAGCTGGCAGGGCTGTGCCCCCCAGGAGGCAAAGGCCTCGCGTGAGCAGCCCCTTGCCGCCCAGCTGTCGACCACGCTGCCGCC
>NW_010539384.1:0-1443 GCF_000687285.1 Phaethon lepturus | reverse complement strand
GCTCGGCTCCCCTTCCCTCCTGCGGGGCTCAGCCCCTTGGCAACCACTGGAAGGGCTGAGGAAGCACCCCAAAAACAGTCCTCAGCATCCACCAGTGCCACAGAGAGAGAGGACACCCCTGTGGCAGCCTGTGGGTCACCCCTCCTTCAAGAATTCACCTGGTTCCAGCATCAGCCCAGGGCTGCCCACCACCCCGGCCCCAGGCCTGGACCGCCTGCTAGTGCCACCTCCACTGGCAGGGCCAAATCCCGGCCCGGCCCCAGGACTGCCAAACTGACACCAAATGAAAAGCGCTGCCCAGAGGTCCCCTTGGCCACTTTTGCAGCTGTTTATCTGTGGCAGACATTGTCTTGTGCCTTCCTTGGTTACTAATGGACTGGAAAGCACTTCATCCTCATGTGATGCGAATGCATCTTCCTCCTTCTTGCCAAATAGGGAACAGAAATGTTTATCGAACACTTCTGCCTTTTCTTCAGCAGCATTAGCCGCCCTATTAACATCTCCTGCGAGCACTGCTCTGCTGCCAGGATCCTTGCTGTCTTGGTGCTTTTGGTGGTTTTGCCCTGCCGGATTTTGACCTGGTTTATCTCTTCTTATCAATTCTGTGCACTTCAGACCCGCTGCTGCCCTCCAATCACTACTTTCTGCAGCTCCTTCTATCAATCCCTTCGCAATTCCTCCACGCAGACTTCCTCCCGCTGCCTTCGCTTCCCCTCCTGCCCATAGTGGGCTTTTAAAAGCCTCCCTGCTCCTTCCCTCAAGCAGCTTGGCTGCCTTTCGGGTCCTCAGCCAACCCTTCTTCAGCAGCTCCCGGTCGTTTTGCCCAGATGTTTTCCTCTCTGAAGGGGTGAGGGATCTCCCAGCTGGCTCGGAGGGTTCATTGACCGATGGTGGTGGCAGCCCAGCCCAGCTTCCGCCCCACATGCCGTCCTGCCTCTCTCACCCCGATTCTGAGTGTGCTCTTTACCTGGGACCTTGGCACCCTCCCGTTCCCCATCCTGGGCGTCACAGCCCTGCCATCCCCACCTCTCTGCCGCTTTTGTCCTGTGTCCCAGCACCACCATGACAGCGTGATGTGCCCCAGCTGCTCTTCGCCAGCCCACAGAGACCAGTGCGGCTCACTGGTGGGGGAGATGCTCCTGCCGGGGTGCAGGAGTGCCAGGGGTGCCAGGAAAGCCACTTTCCCCTCCTGCAGAAATTTCCTTTTCCCCTCGCGTACACCCAGAGCCCCCAGCACACTGCAGGCAAATCAAAACTTCTCCCCACGCCCTTGGCCCTGCGTGCACACCTTCCACCTGCGCCTTTTTTTGGCTCTGGGTTAAGCGGCTCCCAGCGACAGCGGTGCTGCCGGGTTGCTCCAGGCTTTTCTGCCACCATGGGGGGCTTTTCCTCCCCTTTTCCTTCACTTCTGCCCCTGCTCCGGAGCCGCGAGGGCTCTTGCGT
>NW_010539383.1:0-3552 GCF_000687285.1 Phaethon lepturus | reverse complement strand
CCACCGGCTCCCGGTGCAAGGCGGCACCGGTGCCCACCCCGTCTCCGCATCCCCCTCCTGGGATTTTTCCTCTCCTGGGCCAGGGGAAGCTGAACTAAAAGCAGCTCCTCTGCAAGGAACAACAGGGGTGGCAGTGGGAGCTCTTCCCAAAAGGTGCTCACCAACCTTGCCCTGGACTCGGATACAGCGCCCAGAGCCGGGACGAGGTCGTCACAGCCCCTCTGCCCTGTGGCACCAACGATTTCCTCCACTCTGCCCTGCATGCGCTCCCTTTGGCCAGCCAGGCATCCATAAACCCACTCCTCTCCCGGGAACCTGCCTTCGGAGTTAGAGGGACGCTCCCCCCTCCGGGAGAGGTGCAGTCTCCTCCCAGCCAGCCTCTGCTTCGCCACAGCCCCCTTCTCCACGGAGACTTTTGGCTTCTGCTTCGCTCGACTTTACCTTCATTCTCGGCCAGGTTTACACTACTGAGACACCTCTGAATCCTCACTTTGATGTCTCGATAGGGAAATTCTGGTGGCCAGCATTACTAACTAAGGCTGAGATTTGCAAAAGGGATTTTCCATTTGTCTCCGGCAAGCTCCAGCAAGGTCTTGGCACCCCTGTTCAAGACTCTGTCCATCTCTCCCAGTGGGAGCTGCCATCTCAGTGACACTTCTCCACAAGAGCAATGTGATGAGAGCGATCTGGCAGATCTCTCTGAGAAGGTAAGCTCTAGAATGTGCTCAGAGCTTTTGGATTTAATTTAATACTTGGTTTAAATTAACCATTTTTAAATGCTTGCAGACAGTCTCCACAAACCAAGAGGCCCTTCGCTCCAGCGTGGAACGAGCGCGGATTCGCCAGGGTCAGCCCTGCAGCAGTTTGTCTGTCTAGCCAGTGGCTTCCCCCTCGATTCTTGTGCTTCGTTTAGCAACAGATTCATCACGGCCACAAAGTAGAGCAAGGAGAAGCTTTGCTTTCCCCTGCCCAGCCCTCTTCACCCATCTCAGCTTCTCAGCCATATGTCCCAAAAGGAGATGGATTCACTTGAATGACAGCAACCTCCTTGGAGATCTGCCTTTCACCCCATCTGCTGGTAATATCTCTGCCTTAGGAGAGCCACCCTGCTCCCCTCTCCCAGGACACCCTGCTTTTACATCCTAATCTCTGCAAATTACTCCTGGGGACAGCTGGTCTGAAAGACACTGCTCCAACCCAGTTGCATGGCACTGCAACTGCTTTAAACGGCCACCTGCTCAGACCTCAACACCATGTTTGCCATGAAACACGCAGATATAAATTTTAAGACACAGAAGTGACTGCTGCTTGCAGCTAGAAGATCTGGGAACGCCCGCAGTCGCAATCAAGTTGGCGGATCCAGACACACAATTCCTGAGCCAGGGGATGCTGCCGCTCCGAGGCAGAGATGTCCATGGTCAGGCTTAGCTCCTATCCCCAAAACACCTGACAAAAGAGCCACGGAAAGGTCGCTGAGCCCCTCTCCCAAGCAGGCAGAGGGGAAGGACACCCCCCGCCTCTCAAATACACACAGCAGCCCCAAGAGAGGGATCTAGGCAGCCTGTCACCTCTCCGTGGCCTTCTGGCCTGAACACATGTCCCAGCGCATCCCCTGAGCACTGGTGACCATGCAGGTGTGGTTAAGAGTTGGATGAATGTGCCAGACCAAGGAGGGTGGTTTTAGGGAAATTTTTTTTCGTAGCTTCTCATTCCGGTTGAATTCCGGACCGCTGAGCCCCCAGCTAGGGAGAGGATGCCTGCCAAGAGTTGGGGTTTGTTCCCAAGCCCCCACCAAGAAAATGACCCTGAAGACACAGCCTGCCGAGCCTCCCATCCCGCTCCGTAGAGCCCACTCCCGTGTGGCTTGCAGCCGCACGCAGGGTTTCGGCAGCGCTCACCCCTCACACCTTTCCCTCCGCCTCTGTCCAAGGGGGAAAGCAGTGAGCTGAGGAATTTGGTGTGGGGTTGGTTGTTTTTTTTTTTTTTTATTGTAAGGACTCAAATCCAGCAGTGTGATAAATGCATCCGAGCTACAATTAGGAAGATATATAGCATCAGAACGCGAAGGTCTGGGCAGCGTGGTGAAACGCGGGCTCTCCAGAGCCCCAGCTATGTTTCCCATTATGTAACCCTGGTCATGGGCAGACAGCCAGACTCCAAATGAAAAAGAGACTCTGGCTTGGCACCGTTTCTATTTTCCTATCCTCATTCGGGGTCAGCGCAGTGTCATACAGCTGCAGAGAAAGCTCCGGGGATTAAACCTGGGAAAGACTCCAAGACCAGGACCCGGGTTCAAGTACCAGCTGAAAGCAATAAACCAACTGCCACAGCTGGGCTGAGTTTAGACGTTCTCAAAGTCCCCCAGCTCTCTCCTTTACTAAGGACGACCAATCGTGAACATGGCGAACACAGCGTGAGTTGAGACCTCGGGACGTATAGCCCCGGCAGCCCAGGCCCTAGGCTCTGGCGGAGTCTTGACAAGCTGCCCCGCTGGCCCCAAGCCCAGGCCGTCATTCTGGCAGCGGCGCTGGCCCCGGACAAGCTGCACTTTGATGCAAGCTCTGGGCCAGGCCTTTGCTCCTAGTGGGCTGCCAGGTGGGTACAGGGACTGCTTTTTCCAGAAGCTTTAGCACATTCATGGCATCCTTGCAGGGTGCTTCTGTGCTTCAGGGCTTTTTTGCTGTCCCTCTTTCTGTGCCCACACATCACGAGGGGCAACGAAAGCAATGGCTGCGGAGCACTGGGAGGTGGTTTCAGCGAGTCCAGCCAGCGCTTCTCCATTGGCACTGATGGGGACCTCGCAGCACATCCCACTGCTGCGAGGCACAGGGCCCACGTGAAACGGCACAGGCCCCTTACTTCATTCTGCAACTCAGCATCTGCACTTGGTCCTTGCATGTTCTCCCTGCTCCTGAGCTCACCTTGCCCATAAACCTTGGCTTACTCCAACACGTCCGCTGCTCTGACACACGTTTTACTTCTAAACTTCTTTGAAGCTGCTTCTATCTAAACCCCTGGACTCGGTGACTCTACCTGGTTATGAACAGCCCCAGGCCAGCCAGCAGGCTTGTGTCAATAGAGAGCTGAAACAGTAACCTAGTGCTCCCCTTTTCCTTTCCCACCTCTAGGGAAAACGTTGCAAGTCCAAGGTCGTGCCCAAGAGTGGAGCTAGTTGCCTGCTACTCATCACTACCTGCACCTCCAGCTGCTGCTGTCCCAGAGTCCCGGATCACCAAGACCTGGCGACGCAATGCTGGGTTAACACAAGAGGCATGGGCTGAAAGAGCAGCCTGTCTCCTCGCCATGGATAAGACAGATGCTCCTGGTGAGCCAAAGAGCACCAGGGTGGAGGAGCTGGGAGCCAACATGAAGAGGGCACAGACGGGACAAGACGAGCTGCTCACCACCCTCCGCAGAGAGGGCGAGGTGGGGAAGCAGTTGAGTCTCTGCTACAAGATGAAGACCCTTCTTCCTACACCGAGCAGACCAGGACCTTGTGGAGTACGGAGCCCCAGCCCATACCCACCGCTCCCCGAAGAGCCACGTGCTGCC
>NW_010539382.1:1067-2377 GCF_000687285.1 Phaethon lepturus | reverse complement strand
CCGTGGGGCAGCCCCGCAGCACACGCTCTGTGATGCCGTCGAATTCTTCCCAATACCCCAGGTCTCAGAAGGGCACTTTTTATCCTAAATGTCTTGCCTTTGGAATCTTCTAGACCGGACAAAGTATCGCATTTCCAGGAAAGTTTCCTCTTTGCATTACCCCAAGCTTGCAAGCCCTGCAAATTCTGAATGCAATGAAAACTCGCTATTAATAATCATTGGTGTACAAACTAGGATTCATAACCGAGAGAGAAAACCAAGGGAATTCTCCAAGCACAGACTGGGCCATGGACCTGCGCTGCCGGGGTGGTCAAGCAGGCTGCCCAGGGAGGAGGGAGGTGTTGGGGTCACCATCACTGGAAGTGTTCAAGAAACGTGTGGACGTGGCGCTTCGGGACACGGTTTAGTGGCCATGGTGGGGTTGGGTTGACGGTTGGACTTGGTGATCTTAGAGGTCTTTTCCAACCTTAACGATTCTGTGGTTCTGTGATTTCCTCCTCATACTGGGAGACCTGCGGTGGGAGGGAGGACGTGCGGCGGGAGGAGTAACTGCAAGGAGGGAGAAAGGTGTTGGCAGAACCGCTGCCATCGCGTTTGGTTATTTACTTCAATTAAGCAACGCAAAAAGGTTGCGATTGCATCGGTACGGGATTTGTACTGAAGACCAAAATCCGTTTTCATGCCACATGGACCGTGGCCACCTGCGACACCGAGCGCGGAGTCGGTGTAGCCAGGCACACACCGCGGCTGGCGATACGGAGACCTTGCCCTCAGCCCCGCAGTGAAGCTAACCTCTTCAAATGCTTGCCAGAGCCTGGTTTTATGATCATTTCCTAAAGGACGGAGCTTTGAATCAAACCAGCAAGCTGACAGCTGCCAGAGGAGGTTCAGCTGGGATTTTCCTAGATTCAACGGCCCTTCAATCCGCCACCCAGTTCAGCAGTTTGCGTCGGTGCAACGTGCGGCGAGGTGCCAGCCTCAGCAGATCCCAAACTCAGCCCAAAGACTCCCAGAAAAAACCCCGTTTTAACCGAGAGCGCGTGGGCCGAGTCTCATTCCAGGGCACGCATGTGGACTGCAGGCTTCGAACTGGGATGTAAATATCCCCAGAAATATCCCAAACTCCCCCGTCAGCCCCCGGAGAGACGCTGGAGATGCTCTGCGGCACCGGCGCCACGGCAGGCGGCACCCGCGGGGCCGGTGATGTATTCGGCATCTGGCAGCACAGGCTTTCAAGCCGGAGCTTGACGGGAGCAGAAGGTGCGTGAAAAGCCGCAGCAGGCGTGCAAATGCCTGCTGGGCACCCGCGG
>NW_010539382.1:705-968 GCF_000687285.1 Phaethon lepturus | reverse complement strand
GGGAGCATCCTACGGCAGGCTGTGAATAACCCGAACCTGAGCTCTCGCACGGCTTTGTTGAGGACTTCGGGCTGCAAAACGAGGCGTGCGCGCCCGCGTGTGCGCACGCACGTGTGTACCTACGTGTGGGTGTAATGTAAACATCTGATGGTTGGACTCGACGATCCTGAAGGTCTTTTCCAACCTTAATGATCCCGCAATTCTGTGTGCTTGGCGCTGGCGGCGAGGCCGAGAGCAGCAGCGTCGTGCGGCTGGAGGGCTGC
>NW_010539382.1:0-635 GCF_000687285.1 Phaethon lepturus | reverse complement strand
GAGGCTGCCGGCACCTTTCTTCCAAAGGAGGAAAAGGGGATTTCTTACTCCAAGGAGGAAACGCCGCGCTACAAATGCCGCGCGCGCACGCAGATACCCGGTGTTCACATCCCCTCCTTGCATCCCATCCTCCCCCGTTAGTGCACGGCATGGGCAAGAGCCTTGCAAAAATAACGCAAAAACCGGGGAACAAGGGGAAACCGAAATCATTCGGAAAAAGAAGAGACGTGGGAGTATCTGCCAGCACCATTGCGCCAGCCAGCAGGCACTATAGTTTGAACAGACTCAAAAAGGAAAAAAAACCACTTATGAAAAATTACGCTGGCTATTAAAAAAAGGACATAGCTGGATGCAGCTCTGGAGCTCGATCCGCACAGGAGATAGGGAAAACATTAAGGCCGTAAGCTGTTTCGCAATAAATATAATGCAACTGTGCTCTGAGCGGAGCAGATTCGGCTGGGATTACAGCACAGGATTACAGGACCACAGCAAGTGCTCTCCTACGCTTTGCCACTAAAGATGAGGCATTTTAAAGCTTCAACGCATGGAACGAGCCTGACCAAGGGAACCTGGAAAGGCGGCTACGGCCGAGCGATCACTCCCGGATTCCCCCCTCTGTAGTAGCCCTGCGGGGG
>NW_010539381.1:4100-26637 GCF_000687285.1 Phaethon lepturus | reverse complement strand
GTGTCCAGGTGGTTTAACAGGTCCTTAAGTGCTTTCTCCTGGATTATGAGGAGTATATCGTGCTCTCCATCCCCATCTTCCAGCTCAGGGGGCTGAATACCCTGCGGATACCTGGTCTGGCTATTAAAGACTGAGGCAAAGAAGGCATTAAGTACCTCAGCCTTATCCTCATCCTCGGTGACAATGTTCCCCGCCATATCCAGTAAGGGATGGAGATTCTCCTTGCCTCTCTTTTTGTTCTTAATATATTTTTTAAAACATTTTTTGTTATCCTTTACGACTGTGGCCAGACTGAGCTCTAGCTGGGCTTTTGCCTTTCTAATTTTGTCCCTGCTTGACCTAACAAGATCCTTGTACTCTTCGTGAGTTGCCTGCCCCTTCTTCCAAAGGTGATAAACTCTCCTCTTTTCCCTGAGTCCCAGCAAAATCTCCTGTTCAGCCAGGCCGGTCGCCTTCCCCGCCAGCTCTTCTTATGGCACATGGGGACCGCCTGCTGCTGCGCCTTTAAGATTTCCTTCTTGTTTGTGTTTCCGTTCTGTTGTGCAGTTGTGCTGGTTGTATGGATGTAATGGAACACACTAGCAGTGTGTCTGCCCGTGTGCTTAGCGCAGGAGGGGAAAAACAGTTGGAAGGATTTTACTGAGGTTATAAAGTTTGGTCAGCTATCCCAAAGTCAAACCTGACTCCAGGAGTACTCTTCCTCTCAGAAAATACTTGGCAAGCGTAATAAAGAAAAAGGAATAGTGATCTCGATTCAACTCTGGTACAATTGCATTCAGAGCCATGAAGTTTCTTTATATAACTGGGACTGAACAAGCCTCAGTAAATAAGAACATAGAAACATAAAAATCAGATTAGCATAAGAACAAGGAAAGGATCAATGTGATCACTAAGGATTTGTTCCATCTTGAGGAAACTTATTTCATTTTAATGTCCATGTGGGGCTTAGAGTCCTGGTTTGTGAGACAAAATAAAGCAGAGCTGCTTTTGTTTATCAGGCAATAGTATCAACAATAGTTTATTACTGAGAAATAAGAAATTTATCTAAAAATCTAAATTAATTTATCATCTGAACTATATGTGTAAAAGCAAGCAATTAATTTGTAATGGAATTATCTATAACAAGAGTTTGTGAGGTTAAAGGTGCATGATTCCTGAAAACAATTTTCTTTTAAAGCCTAGGTCCAATCTACAGCCCTCACAGTCATTTGTGCAGGTAGCAAAATGGCTATTCGTTGAAGTACTACGTGCTCTTGCTTGCAAGTCGGGATTGCAAAACAGAGTTTGTCCCTGTAGAACCATTGCAAATACGGAAAATTATTTCAACGCTTGTAATTATTTCAGGATTAGTCATCAATAATTCAAAAATGAAAAGTTAAGCTTTTGTCCATAGTTTTTCTAGTAAAAAATTACGAGTCATAAGTAAAATAAATCGAGTTACAGTTGAAGTTGTTGTCAGCTAGTCTTGTGACTGCGTTCTCCAGTACATGCAAACTAATTACAGCTAAGAGTCTTAAAGGAATCTCATGCTGGCAGCTTGGCAGCTGCGATATCTTCTACTTGTGGTCACTAAATTTTACTTGTGAGGTGCTGAGCACCTTCTATGGATTCCTTAGCAATCCCAGCTATGTGTCAGAGTAGCTGAAGGAGTTTGCTTTCTTGCATGATGGGATTCATGATGATAACAATATTCTGGCTATTCTGTGAGCTGAGGAACTGAAATGGACCTCTGCTGACAACTACCACTACATTTTTAATCTCTCTGACTTAATTTTTTTCTTTCTGTGTCAGTTTGCAGCTGTAGAAATCTCTCAGGGAAAAATCTGGAATGTATTTTCATTAATGGTCCAATTTTCCGAGCGCTTTTTTTTTAACTCATTGCATCTGCATCCGTGATAGCTTTTCATGTACAGTACTGCTATTAAGCTTCATGAAAATAAGTTAAGCAATGAGAGAAACATTTGCAGACATTAATGCTTAAACTTAAGAGTTTTATCTTCTTTTATTATGTATGTTATGGGTATAATGATGATAATACTAAAAAACCACAGGATTTTGAAAAATACACTCATCAAAGGGCTGTAAAACAATGGGAATTATGAATGCCTAATGCCAGTTGCAGCTATTTTGTTTGTTGTTTTGATTGATGTATAAATATTTTATAGACAGTCATGAGGCTGATGTCAGGATCTCACAGATGACAAGACTCAAATTCTAAATGGAAAGACCAGATTTTCTCTTCTTACCTTAAGCTTCTGTGTACATATAGCTATTAAATCAGAGACTGAACTTAAAATCTTTGAAAAATCTTATTTGATTTCTTAATCTGAGTTAATCAACCTGGTCTCCCTTTACAGTCAATGGAGAGAAATATGTTATCTTCAACTGGTAATTTATCTCTTCCTAAAATAGGTACCTGGGATGTCAGATGACCTGCCCTTTGGTCGTTCCTCAGGTATTCCTGAGAGTAAGGAAGCCTGGGGATGTTAGCGTAGGGGTACCTGTCGAACTTTTGGATATGGGCAGCTGGACCAAACTCATTGCTCAAAAGGGAGAGATTTAACTTCTTTCTTTTACTCCCTTTTTCTTTTCACACCGTTCCTGGTTTTTTGTGTGGACGTAGTTGGTCTGCCAGCTCTTAAGGTAACTTAACTTGGTGCTTGCCATTGTGTTGCCGTTGTTTATGTCACAGAAAATGAGGTGTTCAAATCATGTTACTTTCGCTGGATGGAAAAATCTTTGTTGTGAAACTGGAATGGCTCCACAGGAATCTGTCCTCACAAGTAAGGAATGTGACAAAAGAAAAACAGGGTCAACTTTGCTCTCCCTCCTGATTTTTGGGATTGCTCTTTTGATTGTCTGGCATATTAAAGAGGGCAGAGCACAGACTGATGACAAGCAATGCATTGCCTCTTTAATCAGTTTGCACAGAGCTTATTTAATCTTGTGGCAGTCAAACAGTTACAGGTATTTGTGCAGAGTGAACATTCATTATAATTAGTCTGATTATCCCAGTCCCAAGGAGTCCAACTAGGAATCCTGCCAAAATGTGTTGGGAATAGGCATTGTCCTTATTAACTTATTTATACATTTAGACAATCTCTTGGTAAGTGAAAACATTGTCTTTAAGCCATGTGGCCTTCCAACACAATATATTAGGACTCAGTTGTAGCTTATAGGCACAGTACACAGCGGCAGACCGAAGCTCTGGATCCCTCAGCACAGGAAAGACATGGACCTGTTGCAGCAGGTCCAGAGGAGGCCACAAAAATGCTCAGAGGGATGGAACCCCTCTCCCGTGGGGACAGACTGAGAGAGCTGGGGTTGTTCAGCCTGGAGAAGAGAAGGCTCCAGGGAGACCTTATGGCAGCCTTCCCGTCCTTAAAAGGGGCTTGTAAGAAAGATGGGGACAGACTTTTTAGCAGGGCCTGTTGCAATAGGACAAGGGGTAATGATTTTAAACTAAAAGAAGGTAGATTCAGACTAGATATAAGGAAGAAATTTTTCACAATGAGGGTGGTGAAACATTGGCCCCGAGAGGTGGTAGATGCCCCATCCCTGGAAACGTTCCAGGTCAGGCTGGACGGGGCTCTGAGCAACCTGATCTAGTTGAAGATGTCTCTGCTCACTGCAGGGGGGGTAGACTAGATGACCTTTAAAGGTCCCTTCCAACCCTAACTATTCTATGATTCTATGAAAGCTGCCATCACAGAATCTAAGTAGCTCAGTTTTCAATGCAGTTTGAGCCCCTTGATCTCAAGGAGGCTTGACCAGCACTTCTCTGGCTGGAGCTGCAAACACAAATTTAAGTGCTGAAGTTGATTCTTTGCTACATCTTAGAGAGAGGATTTGGTTGTTCTACCTATTCCTCAGCTGCAATCTTTATTCCTTTAGAGATGATTTGGTTGTTCTACCTATTCCTCAGCTGCAATCTTTATTCCTTTATAGCCTGAGACTCAGAAATGTCATCACAGGTACTAAGTACTTTGCAAGAACCTGCCTTCTTGTTCCCAACCAATAGCACAAGTTCAGTTTGGTTGTGACAGCGTGCAGACTGCTGTAGCCCATTTGCCTCCTATAGGTGCAGAATTGTTCTGTGCATGCACTGGGGACATATTGATGTATTTCTTCACTAGGTCTAATTTTTTATTTTTGGCGTTATTTACCTACCCACCACCAAGAAGCTCCCTATTGTAAATCTAACAAGCTTGTTGGTTCAGCTTCACTTTTGTAATCACTCCATCTTCCTCAGGGCAATATTACTAAAAATACACCCAGAAGACCTAAGAGCTTTCCTGTTTTTCCTTTCCTCCTTCTGCCCTCCTTTGTCATCTGTCTCTATTGTTACCTGAAATGAAATTGCAGCATAGTTTTGGATACAGGTTAAGATCACCATGGCTATTCAATTTAGTTTTCTACTACACCTCATTGATTTAGTCTACAAACCCTGTCACTTTTCAGGATTTCTTTTTCACAGGACCCTGCTAGATTTGAAGAGCTTCACTTAGTTGCTTACAATGTGAATGTGAGCGTGAGCAATCACTCAAAGGAAGAAGAAAGTTTCTCACTATCAACTGCTCTTTCTTTGATGTGTAATGTCTCTGTGGATATTTATAACCAACCTACTCTTTCCTTTTGCCTCCGTTCCACGTTAAAATTTTGTTTTCTGAGGTTGGGAGGAACTGTGGGCACAGGGTGCCTTCTGATCTGTTATACTCTGCTAGTATAAAGACGAAGGTCAGTGAGGCATCCCTGCAGGAGGTGGTAAGACTAAGAAGAATCAGGTTCAAAAGTTTAGATGTGCACTGTAGAAAAAACCTGCATATGTACAGCCTGTCTTTCAGGACTTCCAGTTACCCGTCGGCAACTTTCCTTCAATTTTGGACACGTTTCAATTGTCCCTGATGATAATTCACCATACATTTTAGTCTAACACAAGACAGGCTTCCATACTTTTTATTGTTTGACATATTACTAACATGTTTAGCTCTGGTTTGATTTTCCTGTAGTTTGCAAGAAGAAAAACGGCTTCTGGAAAACGTATATGAAAGAATTCCAAAACAAAGGGTAAGTATGAAACATGAGAAAAGCCATGGTTTGTGTTCTGTCACCTAACATAAAAACATCAATGAAAATGTTTTCAGAATGTGAAGGTCTAGAGTTTTTTAAAATCTGGAATACATAGAAAAATCAAGAGGTAGATTTTATAGGAGAGGCTATATTATATTATTCAGGTTTGATAACTCTAGGACAAGCTAGATCTTTACTCTAGTAAAGATCAAGATCTGGATTTTCTTATGTTTACTCAAGAAAATTTTTTACTGCATTCAGCAAATGGATACTGCATGTAAAGATAGCTGTCAGATATTGGTTCTAGGATGCAAGTACGGAAAATACATTTGCAGTCATAAATCCTGATGGATCTGTGTGGTTTTGTTGGAAATAAAATTCTGCTGGTTATTGATCAAAAAAACACACAGCTGGTAAAAAATTATGTTTCATACCTGTTGTAAAAAATTTTATTGTTTAGTGTTATTGATTCTGTAATGTCACAAGCCTGCAAAATACAAAAATTATCTGATCTTTTACTTCATTGTTAAAGGAAGCAGATAAGAAAATTAAACAGTTGAAAGAAAATTGTGATGAGCTCTGCAAAGAAGTAATCCAAAGAAAAGCAGAAATTAATGCAATAAAGGAAGATGTTTCATCCAAGCAAAAGCTGATGTTAATAGACAAGAAGGAAGTGGAAAAGATTCTGGAGAAGCAGGCTAATTTAAAAGTAACACAAAATTAACTGTGTGTATGTATATCTGTCTGTGGGTGCACGCATCTGTGTGTATATGGGTACATGCATTTTTCCGAGGAAACGGTGAATCTTCTGGATGTTGTTTGTCATTCCAAATTCATTAGATGGCATTACATAATATATTACATCATTTTTCAATAAGCATAAAATATGCTGCCGTGCCATATCCATTATTACTCCTTTAGGAAATAATAATAGTCATGGTTTTGATTACAAAACTGGTTTTTATAATGACATGCTGTATTGTGTTATTGTAGGCTGCTCTAACATATGCTGAGATCCAAGTTAATACAGATTTACACTGAGAACTGAAAAAATATACCCAGGTCTTTTCTGCTTTCCTTTCCATGGTATAGATCACAGAGTCACAGAATCATTAAGGTTGGAAAGGACCTTCAAGGTCATCAAGTCCAACCATTAACCCAATGCCACCATGCCCCCTAAGCCATGTCCCAAAGTGCCACGTCCACAGGTTTTTTGAACATTTCCAGTTATGGTGACTCCACCACCTCCCTGGGCAGCCTGTTCCAATGCCTGACCACCCTCTCGGGGAAGAAATTTTTCCTAATATCCAATCTAAACCTCCCCTGGCACAACTTGAGGCCATTTCCTCTCATCCTATCACTAGTTAGTTGGGAGAAGAGACCAACACCCTCGTCGCCACAACCCCCTTTCAGGTAGTTGTAGAGAGCGATAAGGTCTCCCCTCAGCCTCCTCTTCTCCAGACTGAACAACCCCAGTTCCCTCAGCCGCTCCTCATAAGACTTGTGCTCCAGACCCCTCACCAGCTTTGTTGCCCTTCTCTGGACACGCTCCAGCACCTCAATGTCCTTCTTGTAGTGAGGGGCCCAAAACTGAACACAGGATTCGAGGTGCGGCCTCGCCAGTGCCGAGTACAGGGGCACCATCACTTCCCTAATTAGATAATGTAATCAGATGTATTAATAATATTCAAGCATAATTTTTATCTTGCAGACAAAATGAAATGGTAAACGTCATAATGTTTAGTTTCAAAACTAGCAGCTACAATTCCTGGGGACAAGCTCTAGTAGTTTGAGAATATGTTTCTTGTTATATATATAATATAGACGTGTTAATATAATATGTCTATTTTCACAGCATTTCTAGGTTAATATTATTTCTATGAAACCTCACCAGATTTTGAGGCTATCAAACTAACTCGTCTGTTTTGTCACTAGGATGAGCTAGTTAAGATCCTCGGTGTTCCAGCACAACTTGGAAAAGAAACTGAGAAGACAAATCGGAAAAAAAAGTATGCTTTTAATAAATAATTATATATGAATACATATGTATGTATAACTTCTTTTCAGCCATTTGTTACAGAGACAGTTGTGTATACTTGTCGATTAAAATTAGGATCAATATCTTAAAAAGCATCTATAATCCACTTTAAATCCATGCACTGTACTGAAAAATATAGTGTATGCAGTGAAATCTTTAAAATTTAAGTACAAGAAAGCAGAATATAGAACAAAGCTTGATCAAAAATTGCTTAACCATCTTACTGTGCTGCATTACTATATATCAGTTCTCTTAGTAGATTTTTAATGGAAAATAATGTTACCATGTAATCTAACGATTAGGCTTTTTTACAGTTTCTAGTCCTCAGTGACTGTATATTAGTTTGTCTCTATTGGCCTCAGTGAAACTAGCAGCTTTCACAGCTAACCTGGCCTGAGCTAAATAATCATTCTCCCTCAATATTGCTGTACCAGTTTTTTAGTTAGAGGTGCTTTGCTGTAAGCTCCTGACGTGAATTCTGGTCTCTAATATTTCAACACGGAAAATGTCGCCAGTAGGCAGCTTTTTCTTTCTCTCTTTTGCATAGTTGGGTGTTTTTCTCCCCTGAAGCATGGCATGTGCTGCTTTCTGTATGTGTAAAATCTAATTAGCACTGTGCAGTTTCAGCCAGGTCCCTGGCAGATCCCATCAGTCCACTTGTCATCCAGATGAACGGTGCTTTTTGTACCCTGTTTGGGTGCAGCATTACACTGAAGTTTTTGTCTCCCTGCTTGCAGTCCCTGTTTATAATATAGAAATTGTTTGACTATGTTAAATTCCTCAGTTTTAAACTTTTATAATGGTTTTCTACATTTTCTTCACTACTCTGCCATCATAAATATAAGAAGTTTTTCCTATAGTGTTGCAGAGAAGCAATTTTAAAAAGCTAGTACATTGTGTAGATTGCTACTAATGAAGTATTTCAACGAGTCTTTATACCCGCGTCACATCACAGAATGAACTAACAAGAGTTTCCAGTCTTGGGAATAATCTTTATAAGTGTCACACCCATGTACCTAAGAATGTTGACAGAAATCAGTTTACTAGAACTCTTTTTAATACTGTCATGGTGCTAAACTCCCTGTTAGTCCCCTGGCTATCTGCAATTTTATTGGCATTTGAAGATTTTCACTGTATGTAGTCTGCTTTCAAATGTATAATACAGATAGTTGTGGTGTGGAAATGATTTTATGTGTCTATGAAAACTGGCAACTTGCATTTTGCCATTTTAAAAATGCATGTGGAAATGTGAATCCCTACTTTTTTGTTAAAATATATCCACAGTGATGCAGAGAAGAAGAAAGAAGCCCTTAATGACCAAGTAGAAGAGCTGAATGGTACCCTGAAAGCCATTGAAAAAAGGACTGAAGAGATTTTGCAAGAAAGAGAAGATGTAATGAAGGAATTGGATGGGAAACAAATTTTGCTAGAAAGCAAAGAACGAGAATGCATTACTTTGACAAAATTACTAGAAATTAGCAGAGAGAAGGAATCAGCGATCCTATCAGACAGGTTAGAGTAGTAGACGTAAGCCATGTAGTATGAGTGAACAATTCTCTGTTCTCAGAGATCTATTTCTTTTTTTCTGCTGTATTGCTTATGATTTCAAGTTTCATGCTGTAACCAGTGCAGACGAGAAATTATCAGGCTTGGTTTTGACTTCAAAAATGTTTATCCAAACTACTGGAGTCTAGGATCTGGCTTACAGAAGAACAAAAAAAGCATAAGTATTTGATAAAATCATGGGAGAGTGAAACTGGATTTTGGTCTGAAAGGGAAAATCTTTTAGAGGGTTGTCCACTCAAGTGAAAATATATTATTTTCTGTGTAACTCATGGAAATTAAACTGAGCAAGAAAAAAATATATCACTATTTTCATTTTGAAATGAGGATCATAGTGCAGTATGTTTCTGCACCCATGTACTCCTGTATTTCAGTGGGGACTGGTTACTAATCTCTTTAATATTCCCTTGAATTATGAGCTTATATAGACTCGGTAAAGTAAAATAAACTGTTAGGTTGATTGCAAGCTTCAAATGATTCCTTCTTTGCTGAGGAAGGTGTATAATTGTAATCATGGCCATATGCTCAGCAACAATCTTCCATCTTTAAAGTTTTGTGTTAAAGGATAGTGGCACTTTAAATTGAAATGTTTGAGTGACGTGAACTTATAAATATTCCCTTAGACTGAAAATACATTGTCTTCTTCTTATAAGTAATAGTTTCTCTGGAATTTTTAGAATATTTAGAACAGACTGTAAGAACTCATTGACATCATTAGGAATATTATCATTGATTAAAGTTATAAAAATACTACCTTTTTAGGTAATTTGTGTCTGTAGTTTATGAGTTTATCTTACTGCTCAGCCATAATGATGCAGTACTCAAAACCCATTGAAGCGTTCGTGTCTGTTTGCATACACGTCTTGGTCAAGTTACGTGTTTCTAAAACTCTGTGTCTATCTATATAGAGAAGCTCTGGATGACAACTTAAATAAATGTGTCTTGGAGAAAAAAACCCAACATGATATTCTCATTCACAAGCAAATGCAGAAAGAGAGAGAACTGAGAAATTTAAAAAAGATGGAATTAAAACTGCATATGATTTATGATTCCTTGGAACAAGATAAGTCACAGCATAAAAGACTCAAATTAGAGGTCTGTGTGAATGCATTGATCATAAGGATTCTAAATTTTCTTGTAAAAAATCTGTCTATGAAACCTTTTGACTGGTCCTAAAAGGAAGAAGGGGAGAAGACTGTTTTGTCTTATGCACAGAAAAGTGTCAAGAGTATTGCTACAACTAAAAAAGAAACCTCTAGGTGCCCTGGCTGTAATAAACATACTGCATCAAGATATATTTGGACTATTCTCAAGAAATGGATTTTAGGTGTGAGCATCCTATCAAGGAGAACTGGGAGATTATATTGGCACTGTGGTGTTTTCTCTTCCTTTAAAGCACTGTGGAAGTGTGGTCCTTTATGAGCGAAATAATATAGTGACTTACCCATTGGCATCAAAGAAATCTGTATCAGAAAAATAGAGCCAAGTACTCCCTGGCTCCCAAATGATGAAAAGATACATCTTTTTAAAATTTTAAGGTTGTTTGTACATTACTGTAAGTATTTTATAATGTATTTAACATTATTCCAGGGGACAGGAAACTATCAGCATATAAAGTTTGGTATTATATAATATGAAATAATTCCCTATGTTCTCTTTGTTTCCACTCAAATTTCACCTTCCTCGTTTCCTCCCTGCATTAGTATTTCACCCATTCCTCTTCCCATACTGATTTACTCTCTTCTGTTTTATTTGTGCCTCTTCTATGTTGATTTTAAAGGGCAGTATCATTCTCCTTCTCTATTCAAAGCATTTCCTTTCTTTTCTCCTTCCAATTCTTTCTTTGAAATTTACTTTGTCTACAACTTTTTTGTGTTCTGTTCCTCTCATTACTGGTTCTTCCATTCTCTCTTTCTTAAGCTTTTCTCCTATATTAGCTCCTTGCTTAATCTAAATTGTATGTCATTCTTATAAAATTAATCTTTGCTTAATCAGGTGAATATTTTTTCAAAGGACTTGATGTTTCCTACCTTGACACAGTATCCTTGAAATTTTTCTTGGTCATTCTAAGCAATTCAGGGCAGAAAAAAAAATCTTATTCACATCATTGTAAAGTTTTTAAAAACAACTGTATGATATCAAAACTCATACATACTTAGCTTTGCTATTTAAACTACTCTAAACATTACTCAGTAGTATTTAATATTATTAAATAATACAATTTTTTTCTGTCTGCCCTGAAATTCTTCCTGAATTCACATGTGTATTAATTACCTAGCAATATAAGCCCACCTGGGAGGAGGAAGGAAAGCTCTGTAACTACACAAAAAAATTTTAGACTGAATTTCCTGAAATACTAATTAAGGGGCTGACTCGTTTTCCAGACTTTGATCTTAAAGCTCATACTGAGTTTCTGTTCACTATCAGCTAAGAGCATCTGGGAAATGTATTTTTTCCTGTGTTCCTCCTGAAGAAATAATCCTGGGGGGAGAACCACAATTGTTCAAAAGCATGTAATGCTAAAATCAAATGCCATAACTCACCGATAGCTGTGGTTAGAGCTCACAGTCCTGGGTGAGATCCAAAGCCAACCCAACCCCTTCACACTGCGAAAGGGCAAGACCTTGTAATGAAATCCTTAAGGTTAAGTTGCATTGCAAAGGATTCCCTCAGTGCTAACGTGAGGTTATCCTATAGGTTTTTATGTGTCTTGCAAGTAGCATCATCATAAGGAGTGGGGGAAGGGGATGCCAGTAGAGATAGAAATGGAATTCTAAGCAGTATTTTACTCCAGAAGTTGCAGGATGCTGCCCTAATGCAAACAGGCCATGGCACTGTGGTTGTTTGAGCTCATCCTCCCATGCTCTGTGTTTCCTCCGATTCCTTTCTTGTCTCTTATAGAAGAGAAAATGTGAAATCACCCCTCCTCTGCTGCATGGTCAGTGCAAATGCAGCACTGGAGTATGAAAGACTAGAGTGGCAGGCTTGATTCTGCTTGGCTTTTGCTATCTTGAAACTCTTTTAATTTGGAAGACTTGGGAGCACACTTAGGAAAAGTTAAAATATTTTAAGTAATTGAAGTTCCATTAACTACTTTAAAAGCCAGATTTACAGTTATTCATTCTGATTCCAAGTGAAAAATTCACAAGAATTAATTGCTAGCATAAAAATGTCGTTGCGGAAGCAGCAGTACATCAGTGTGCTTCCCCAAATTTCTCTTACTTTAAATCACGTGCTAAGTGCAGAATGACTGGTTAGTAGAATAAGGAAATTACAGGAACACTTCCTTCAAATGTGTTTTTCTTCTTAGTAAGTTGTGAAAGGTCAGCTATTGCTAAACGCCGACATTCTGTGTGAAAGAGAACTGGCCGCTCTGGCTGTTGCCAGCCCAGAGCAGAACTGCTGTTCCTCTCCATGCATGCCTTCTCTTCGGGCAGGCCAACACAGAGACAGCCAAAAGTGCCTAAGTTTAGTCATGTCTTATGTGAACAAAAGTCCTTAATGGATTAAAGATGTTTTTATGAGCTTTCTACTTTTAGACTCAAGAACGTGATGGCATCTTCAGAATCCCATCTTGAAAATGTGGAAATGCCCACTTACAGACACTACAGCCTTTTACACAGCAGGAGTGGTAACTAACATATGCTCCACAGAAAAGCTGGGTTTGCTCCTTCCACGGGAGTGAAAGTAATTTGCTTAGAATAGGTTTTATTGACCTTTTAGCAAACCTAAGTCAAATCAAATCTCCGAGTTGGCAGCTGAAACCAAAGTAAATCCACAGGTTGACCACTATTGTGCCTGTTGTTTCCCTTTCCCTTAATGCAAGTGAAAAACATCTAATTTGATAATATTATCACAGAAGTGAAAACCATAAGTGCAAAACATCTCATTATCTAGAGGTATAGTGTTTTGAACTCTCATGTCTGGTTGAGATCTGAGAAAGACACCACAAGGTTGCGTATATTATCTTTGAACAGCTTCCAGATGTGTCATTCACTGTCATTTTTTCCCCACCTGTATGAATTACAGATTTGCAATTACAGCCAGGCAATATATGCCTGCATAGTTAGCCTGCTGTGTTTATTTCTTACTTAAACCATAAAGAATTTTTAAGTTAGTAACTGTGAAGCCAACACAACCTTTTGCCTTACAAGTTATATCATGCAAGTAGTTGTAGAGGGATTGTTCAGATATATTTCAGTCAGAAGGTAGTTTCTAATGTGCCTTCCTTCACACACTTACTTTTAAAATCTGATTGAATAAATGAATTTTCCAATAATGTACAAGAAAAAATAGTACATAACTGTGGTGTTAGTTCTGACTTTCTAGAGCCTAAGGAGGAAACAGGAAAATCCTACTTTAATAACGAAAAGCAAAAACCATATCAAAGCTACACAGATGTGACTATATTAAAAGCAGTGGTAGATACATTTTTTTCCTTCAGTAAGGTCAGAATATAACTCAGAAAACCCTCTGTGAATTTAGGTGACTTCTTTACATAGTCTCTCTTTGTGATTTTTGCTTTTTTTAATGACAGCTTAGTTGCTGAAAAACATAACCTTTGTAAATTCACTAACTTAAACTGGGCTTGGTGAAGTTTAGTGTTTATAATTAAATTCTTAAAAATTTTAGAAACTTGGATATGTTTCTGAGGAACTCTTCTCAACAAAGAAATCTTGGACTAGCTATTGTAACAAGACAGAAAATTAATTTCTTAATGTGTGTAACTACTTCAAATATATTATCTGCAATTTACATTTTTCACATTTTTTGTTGGCATCACTCGGTGTGCTTGGTTTATTTTTGTAGGCAGAAGCCATCCCTAAAAGTAATGGATTATTATTAGAAAGACGACGTGAACTGCAGAAGGAAATTGAAATGACCAAGAGAAGTTTAGCCAAACAGGTGCCGAGTTCTGCTTTCTCATACTTTTTCACTGTAACAGTTAGTTTTCAATCATGAGAATAAAGGGACTGTTTGAAGAAAAAATGATGGGAGTTTCTAGCTGCAGCTTTCTGGAGAGAAAACACACGATGGTATTTGTTCAGTTTTAAAGAGCACTTGTTTGTCATATTTAAAAAATTTTTTGGTGTTACTAGTCACATATTGGAAGGCAGAAAGCAAATCTGCTTTCTAGGTTAAGTCGTTCTGAATATCATTAACTACATTACAGATAGAAATATGATTGGTATGAATTTCCTTTGGATATGGCACAGTGTCTTGTTGAAACAAGGACAAGTCAGCATTTGTACATTATAATTTTTCATCTTTATGGTTTTGTCATTTGTGGATGTCTGTTTATACTCAGCACAGCCATATATAGTGTGGAAATGCAGATGTCTCAGTTATGACAGTATTAGTACTTGCCACTATATAAATGACTATAAGAAGCAATGTATTTCAGACATACCTTCTTAAGATCATAACTCCTATCTTCTCACCCTTATATGCATTTTCTTTTTATGCTCTCTTTGAATTTGTTAGTGTTATGAGCTTGTGTTTGAATACATATGTGTTCAGTATCTACATGTCACTATTTGTGTGTGGGATATGTGTATAATGTGCCATATAGTCAATAACAGTCTAGTCATGTCATCAGTGGAGCCTAGGAAGCCATCCATTCACCTCCTCCTAAAGAGGTTAGCCTACGCTGGGTAGAGCAAATAGCTTTTTAGAGTTTACTGACTGTATTGACTGAATCTCCAACAACTGTAGGCGTCTAGATACTTTGCTCTGTTTCAAATGCCTAAATTTGGTCCCTTAATGTGAAAGCTCGGTGTCTTCCACTGTGTAGTATGGACATCTCAAGAGCTGACAGTAAACTTATTTAAAGGTTATATGGCCATAAGGAACCATTCTGCCCAATGGGCAATAGCTGAAAGACAGGCTAGACTAAGGAACAGAAATGCTTCTAGGTGATAAATTATTTCGACATGTTATTATAGGGATTGTGCACGGTATTTCAGCAGAATCGGGTATTTTAAAGCAATATATATATTTTTTTTTTAATCCATATAGTCTGAATATATGTTCACTTTGTAGATAAACCCAAAGTATTTCCAACTTTGAGTTTGCCAACACTGATGCATCGATGCATAAGGAATTGAATTTAATTCTCTTTAGGAAATGATATCAGATATGGATGCCCACGTTCTAGAAGAATGTATTGCTGAAGAACGCCGACTTTTCAAAGAGCAGGAAAAATGCAGAGACGAGTTATCCAGACTTGCACATCTGACTTGGCTTAAAATTGAAGAGAAAGAACAGAAATCTAGGGATGTTCAGAAAGCCCAGGTAAAAAAAAAATTATCTCGTATAATTGGAAGACTCTTCTAAAGTAAAAGCAAGTATATGGACAAATGAAATGACTAGTGAGGAGAGCACTATGGACTCTCATTTCCCACTTTACTTTGAAGTTCCATTACAGCACAGGAAGCTCACAATAGTCTGTTGTTTCATTGGCAATTTGTGGTGCAGTGCAATAGTATATTAAAATATCATTCCACAGTTGAAACAAAGTATTTGAAAGGACATTTTCTTTCAAGTCTATGGAATAAAGAGGCAGAAAAGCAGGTATCCTCAACTGAGATTCTTGGAAGTACAATTATGTGTTCTATTTTTACAAATATATAGACATTAAAAGATAAACAGAACTGCTACTCATGCCAAGGAGAGGCAGCAATTTTTATTTTCCTGACACATTTCCAGATGTAAATTGTTATATTAATGTGAAGAAAGATGGAAGGAAAACTTTTCCTATGGTCACAAAAACTAGGACTAGTCATTGAGTTTGCTGCCTACAGTTTGCTGGCATTGTAATATCATATATGTGCTGTGATGTTGTACAGTTTATACTAACTACCAGGTTTGTATATGGGAATGAACTATTTATGCTTCCACAATGTATGTCTGTATTCAAATAAATTAGATAAGCTACCCTTCTAGCACTTTGGGAATCTTTGACTGTCTATAAAAATAAACAAACATGTCAGGCTTTGCACCTTCAATAAAAATCATTCCATAAAACAGATCAAAAAAATAAACAGTACAAAGTAATGAACACACACATGCCCAGAGTTGCAACCCAACATCCACCAGCTTATTTATACTAGTCTCCTCCTGATACCAGTGGGAGGTGAGAAAAGGCCTGTCCCTTGAAGGTTCATGACTCAGGCTCTTATTAAAGACTGAACACAACTGAAATCAAAAGGTCCAGAGCCATAACAAAATGTAAATGTACCATTCTACTCAAGCATCAGTGATTGCTAAAGCCAGAAAAGAGTAAAAATGAAATTTTACTTGAAAAGCTACAATTTCGGTGGTGCATATGCCAAGTAATTATATAGTGATGGAACCAAGAGGATGATTAATAGAAACAGCAGAACTCCAGCTACAAGAGACCAAGCATTTTAAGGTGCAGCATCAAATTATCTGCATTAATAACAGGCATTGTAAGCTTAATATACACAGAAAGATTGTATTCTTTAATGCTGTTGCAGTAAAAGCATTTCATTATAATTAGAATAAGTTCTTAGAATAATCTTGCCTCATTGTCTTTTCCTCGTCTAGGAGGAATAGCTGCTCTGAGTTATTTCTTTGAAGATATTTCTTTGATGTGTCTAAAGTGCTCACTGAATTCTATTTAAATTTCAGATACAACTCCAAAATATTATTAAAGAAATAAAAAGAAAAGATCTTGAAATAAGAGAGTATCAAAAGAGGAGCAGAGAAATCCAAAAACAGTAAGAAAATAATAGTAACAATACATTAGCTAAAAATGTCTTTTAAAGCAATTTTTATCCAAATAATGCATGCCTAAAATCATAATAATTATTTCTTTCACACTTGTCATTTCCTCAGACTCCAAGGATTTGCTAAAATGTATGATGCTATCCAAAATGAAAGGAATAAATGTATAAATTTGGTGCACATTGCTCAGCAGAAAGCAAATGAAATTAAAAACCGGGTCAAGTTGCTAGGAAATGAAATAGAAAATTTAAGGAATATTGTAACAACCAAGGAAAGGTGAGTTTTACGTAAGCTGTAGATCACAATGATAAAAATGTAAGATTAGAAAGACTCTTAATAGATAATCTAGTCCAACTTCAGCTATGCCTATATCATCCTTGATAGTTATTATCCTGATTCAAAGACATTTAGCAACACCCTTACATAATCTGTTCTAATTTGTTGTCACCCTAACACTTCACAATTAGCCTGAGCATCACTGCATGGCATGAAGCATTTTTGGAGTTTGTCAGCATACTCTCTCACTTTCCTGTCCTTTGAAGGGATAAATTGTCATTGCATTTCCTTTGTATCACAGTCTTGATCCTCTAGTACGCGCATTATCACGCTAGGACAAGGGGTGCTGGCTTTAAACTGAAAGAGGGTAGATTTATATTGGCTATAAGGAAGAAATTCTTCACTATGAGGGTGGTGAGGCACTGGAACAGGTTGCCCAAAGACGTTGTGGATGCCCCATCCCTGCAAGTGTTCAAGGCCAGGTTGGATGGGGCTTTGAGCAACCTACTTTAGTGGAAAGTGTCCCTGCCCATGGCAGGGGGGTTGGAACTAGATGATCTTTAAGGTCCCTTCCAACCCAAATGATTCTTTGATTCTATGATTCTATTTCATTCAATATGAACAACACTGTTGTACTCACCCTTGCTTATCCTTAGACAAAAAGAGGTCCAAAACATGTGATTCCACAATGTACTGGTGCATGGTACTACTAAATGAGTCACTAGCTAGTAATGCGGCTGTCTAATTAGAACAAACTGGGTTGCTTGGTTCAAACTCAAACTGAAGTTTATTGGATAATGTTTATTTCAGATCAAACAAAACATGGTTTCAATTTCCAGGCAATCCTAGTCAAAATGAAAGGTTACAGTCACAACAAAGAGGATGAGGTGGACAGATGGTGCATGGGACTCTTTTTTTCCTAGACCATTATTTAATGGAGATATCTTTTTGCCTTTTTTTTGTCATCCCAGTGATGATGTTCTGCAGTATAGACAGAACCACAATGTCTCTGAAACCAATAGTTGGGAAAGTAGGAAGCTAGTGAATAGTTAACTGTGCATGCAAAACAGCACAGCCAAAACCGAGTAGTTTAAAAATAATTTGATTTTCCCAAAACTTTTTTTTCAGTGCCAAAACATTGCACAACCAGGCCAAAGGAAGGCATTCAGGATATGTTCACTCAAAGTATATTGTGAATCTCCTAGCAGCTTGATTTCAAAGTCATGGTAGCTGGAGGTAGCTAGAAAAGAAGTGGAACTGCAGTGATTCAAATGATTTTGTCAAGATGCACAAGCTGACACTTTGTGCTAAAGTTTTTGAGACCTTCCCTATTAGTTACTGGTGAAAGGAGGGAGGGAAAAAGCTAAGACTGTTGTATATTGTCTAGATGGCAAAAATATCTAATTATCGTAGATGACCCTACTCCAGTAAAGATCCAACAGGCATCTTGATCTCTGCAAACCTAGATTTAAAATTAGCAAGAGGTACTGAATTATCAGTAATTCTCTTGCTTATGGAAAATATTTTTAATCCAAGTAATAGACTTTAGTATCATACTATCACTGACTTCATCCTACACAATTTGGAGGACAGAGTATCAGTCCAAATAAGAGAAAGGTTTTTCAGAAAATATTTAATCACACATTGCATTTCTGCAATACTGTCATGCTTTCAGTCTGAAACTTGCTTTATAGAACTTTAATTCAATTCAGTAATACCCTGTGGGACTGGAAAGTGTTACACACACAAGGGAAATAAAGCAGAAAGCAGCTCACTGCTTGTACAGATTAATTCGGCAATGCAGTGATGGAGCCCACGAGGGGCGGCAGGACATTTCATCTGCAGTTCTGTATTTTAACAGGAGATTATGCTTCTCCTTTCACTACCTCTTTTGTATGTTGACGTGACTATCTCCCTGGTGTAGATAGAGTAGTGATACTTGATCAAGAAGTGATACTTGCCACAATCAAATGCAGTAACTCTAAGTTCCATGTTGTGAGCAAATGAATGATCTGTGTGGCAACAAGAATCTGTATTTTAAGTGAGGGACCATCATCTAGTAGCCAGCAAGGTCACTGGAATTGGTGAGTTCTGTTCTTCTTTTTTGTGGGTCTGTAATGTGACCTTGTCACTAACCTTTCACTGTGATTTTTTTTTTCTCATCTGTCAAACAGGGGAACTGATAATTTTCTTTTTTGTGTGAATGTTGTCATACACGGTTTTATAAACAATAAACTTGGAGACCTTTGAATCTCAAGCACAGAATTATTTAAACATCACTCTTTAAACAGAAGGGCAGGATTTCTACACATTTAGGCTTTGCATCACAGTTTATGCTTCTCCTCTTGAACTTTCTTTCTTACATAGCCTTGGGCTACTCAGTGGAGATGAAAAGAGGTGTAGTGCTGTGCTCCCTTCATAGCATTTTTGGGGGCCATAATCCAGGTCTCTTCAAGCTGGAAACACCTTGCAGAGAGAAGCTGTTCTCAGAGAGTCTTCCTACTTCTTGTAATGCTTCTGTGAAGCAGAGTGACACAGAAGATCGTGTATTTCAGGAATTAGTTTAAGATCTGCTTTTATTTGCTGAAAGTGCTTTCAAATTGAAAGGACTGAAAACTTTCCTACTTTTCTGTTATGTTAAAGAAAATTGCAGAAACAACATCTGAAGAATACAAATAATGTAGCAATTACAGACAGTCTCAAAAGTGATTATTGCAAAATTGTACAAATCATACACGAGATGAAAGAAAAGAAAAAGCAACGGTGTCTGGATCTTGAGAGGCTTACCCATACGGTCACCCACATTGAAGAGGAAATGGGGCAGCTACGCAAAAAATATCAAAGGGCTATTCAGCAACGAAATGAGAGGTATACATGTAAATTTGATGTAGTATAGAGTTTAATTTTGACACTCATGAATCAACAATATTTTTCAACTTCTGAGCACTCCAAATTAGGAATACTAAAAGACTGTCTCACTCCAATGTTTCACTAAACGGTCTGCCTCACTGCAATGTCAGAGCTGCTTTGCATTACACAGATGTTTTTTCTCCATTCTGAAGATGTTAATTCTTCAGAATTAGTATTAAAAATACAGTAGATTGGCTACTGAATGCCTTGAGAGCTTGTAGCTTCCTTCTCTGTGCCTTGTGCACAGATAAGGTATAAAAATGCAGAAGATGTAAAGCTCCCTGATCATGTTAATCCATTTTTAAATGAATGCTGTGGAAAGCCAGAAGAGCTTTTAAAATTATATGAGAGACTAGATCAATCTTTACAATTGTTTGTTCTGTAATTTCATATCGTAATGATTTTGTTATCTATTTAAAATGTTGTCGTGATATTAAAATAATATTTGTGAAACCTTTGCACATTTTCACAGATTATTACTATCTTTCAAGGTTGCCAGTTATGTTTTTGAGTGGAATGCACTGAATATGAGTCAATCTTTTAAAAATTTTACCTTTTCATTTTGGGCTTATTGCAGTGGTCTTCTGCTCAGAAATCGAGAAGAAGAACTATGCATTTTATATGAAAAACTAAACATGCAAGAAATGTTGTGTAGAAATGGAGATATTGAGATGCAAGTTATGGACGAAAAGATCAGATTTCTGAAGCTGAAGGTAGCTGAGAAAAAGAGACAGATTAAATTGTGCTTCAAAGCTCTCCCAGTGAAAAATGCCCTGGATGAACATCTGGTGGTACTTCAGATACAGGTTGGTGGGAAAGAAAGCCTTTTTTTTGTTTGTTTGTATTATTCTGTATTTTAAAAGTTGATTTCATAGAAAAAAAATTTCTTCATGTACGATGTTTATTAAAACAGAAAGTTCAATAACACACCTGTCTAGCAAAGCACTGATGCTTGCTTCCAACTTCAGATACGTGAGCTTTTGTGTAGCTGGCTGATACACTTTGTTATGCACGTGCCAAACGCTCCCTGCGTATGGAATCTCAGCTAACCCTCCTCATAGCCTGAAATGTCAGTATGACTAAGCTGGAGAATGGGAGTCATGGGGGAAAAATGGGTATGTAGATAAAAGTTGTGTAAAACTCTATTGATGGGGGTAGGTGGAGGGGTGGGAGATATACTTAGCTCTTCAAATTTCTAAAATAATAACTTGATTCACACTTGACCCTGAGCCTACTCTGGAAACTCTGCTGCCTACAATGATATAATCCACATACATTTTCTTCTACACAAAAACAGTGTAAGTTTTAGTTCTAGTTACAACATGACATTAAACAACTAACAAACTGCAGTGTTCATCATTGTTTGGGACATTCTTTCCTTGCTTTCTGAAATGGCTCATTTACTTTTGACCTTATCTCCAGATGGTAATTTTTTCCATACATATTCTGTTAGTGTCTGCACAAAATCATAAATTAGGGTGTACCACTGCCATTTGTAATTGCATCGATGGGAGCTGTGACTCACTGTTAAACAGTGCTTGCACTTTTCTGTTACGTCTGGTCTTTTAAAGAAATTGTATGCTCTGCTAGAAGAATACAATGTTATACAATACCATATGCAAGTTGTACCCCAAAGAACTTTACAGTGCCATTACAGTTTTAAATGATGAACAGAGGGAGTATGAAAAAAAGATGATAGACTAAAGAAAAAAAAAAGAGATGTTTTCAGGTAAGATTTAGAATGAGACAGAGAGTCACTGAGTCAAATACAGTAACAAAATGCAGATGATTTTTGTGAACTGACAGGGTCAATCATGAAACTTTGATTTTTCTGTTTTGCGTTCCTAAAGCTTTCTCCTTTGTGGTGATGGTTCATGTGAAGCCTGGAGTCAACATTAAAGGGAGGCTATTGCTACAGGTGCTTTGAATCTTTTTGCAATATTGACATAAAATTAAAAATAGGAAAATACAGAGTGGTGTGATATTACACATGGAGTAGTCTTAATTGATGTTCCCAAGTCAGAGATCTTCCAGCAGACAATGGCAAATAACCAGTTATCAGCCTTTAAAATGTAACTAGATACTGTGGTTACCAAGTATTAGGTAGTTCAAACTGGCTGTTAACCCAGCCATCTCCTTATGCTCAACCATTCTAGCATTAATACTCTTCCTCCCACTGCCAATAGCCATTATGTCTAGTGAGAAACAGTTTCAAATTTTTTGGCTTTATCTCCATGATTAAATAAAAGCCGTAAGCCTGAGTCTGAATTCTGCTGTTAGTTGCCAAATTCATTATTCATTAATTATTCCAACACCTAGACCTGCTGAGCTGTCAAGATGCTGTAATGGGACTTTCATGCCTCGGAGTTCAACTAATGTAACAGGGAGCTACAGTTTTGTCGAGGCATTTGGCATCACCCTTTATCCAGGTTTTAATATAACCCCATGAAAATCTCCAGACTACATCATTGCAATCATAGAAAAATGGTAGAGAGGTAAAGAATTTATCTAGGCAATCCTACTCCTACTCCAGCCTGTCATTCCTGAGAGGGCCAAGCCTGTGCTTTCAAACCGCCACTGGGAAACTCCAGTTTCCCCAGCAAGCTGTCCCAGTGCTTCCTTAACAGTGGGAAGATTTTCTTAACTGTTAGCCTATTGATTGGTGTTCTCTCCACCAGGGACGTGACAAACGGATCATACTCTTCCTTCCTGCAACGTTTCATGTTACTGGAAGAAAGTTAATCATGTTCCCCTCCCAGCCTTTTGCTAGGCTACACAACCCCGTTTCTTTCAATCAGGCCTTACAGATTTCTTGGACCATTCTTTTTTTGCATTTCTTTTATTTTTAGAACTTGGTCTTTATTATTCTTGAGTTGCAGTGCCTCATATCAGTGGCTCAGAGTGAAAGGATTCATTCAGGCATCTTGCAGG
>NW_010539381.1:0-4069 GCF_000687285.1 Phaethon lepturus | reverse complement strand
TTATGTGTCCAGGTACGATTGTAGCCTTTCTTGCAACATGGCTTGTTGATTCATCTTCATGTAAATATATGTAACAACCAGACCCCTTTTTTAAAGAAAGGGTATCTAATCAGTTGACCTTGATTCTGTACTTGTACAGCTGGTTTTTCCTGCCTACTTGTAGCACCTTGCATTTGTTATTCAATAGTACCTCTTTTCTTTGGGCCTTTTTTCAGACCAAGGTAATTTTGAATTTGAATCTTCTCCCAAAAGCATCTGCAGTCTCTCTGAGCTTAACCTCATTCTACTGATGTAGTACTTACCTCATATTTTCATCAAGAACCCCTTTCCTTAGCTTGTTTATGAGAATGTCATATGAAACCGTGTAAAAATCAAGATGTATGACACCTACTATTTGTTGTCCACACATCTGTTAAATTATGATAGTTGGAAGTCGGTCTGGTTTGGGACATGCCTGTGTCCCTGTCTCAACACACCTGTGTTGGCTCTTATTCCTACCTGTTTTCTTTTCTAGCTACCTACAAAGAAAGCGTAATGTTTTGTTCCAGATTTATTGTTCAGAAAGTGAAGATAAATTATTTATAGTTCCATAGCTCCTTTTTCCCCCATTTTTAAAAACAGGTGTATTTGTCCTTTTCTAGTGCTCTACATACCTCACCTACCTTCTCTGAGATTTCAAAAATAAACACCAGATCTCTACTTCTTCAGACCAGTCCCTTTATCTAGGCATGCGTTCCCTCTTGTCTGTTCATCCTTCAACAACTCCTCCTGACTATTTACAAGCATAGAAAAGCCTCTCTTGTAGAGCCTCTTCCTATCCCCTGTATCAAATCCACTGCAAGAAAGAAGTTTTGTGGGGTTTTTTTTAGTTTTAAGACTTAGAATCTCTTAGAATTTAGATAAAGTCTTCTCCAAGGGAAACACTACAATTAGGAGAAAATAAAGATGCCTGTAGTCATATCACTTAAGCAGACACGGAATAGCATGTATATCTCTAAATGTGCTTTGTTGTCTGTACTTTTGGAGTAACCTGCAACTAATCACTCCCAATTCATATTGCATTTAAAAGCAAGCCTAGTATTTAAGTTTAACATGAATCTTTTTATAGATTTCTTTTCTAGTTTGGACAGTGGCTTGGCTGCAATAGTCCTTCTTCTCTAAATTAACTATTCAGTCCTGCAAAATTTTACTTGGTGAGCTGTCTGCAACCCCGTTAAGGTACCACTGCCTCCAACAAGGCATGTTCACCTGAGTTAGCGGTTGAGAAATTTGGCCCCAGATTGGAAACATCCCTGGAAGCATAGCTGCATCCTGTTGTTTGTGTTCGTCCTGCTTTTACATTCTTTCACTCTGTGTATTTTTGGGCTTAAGTTTTACTTGTTTATAATTAAAATAAATCTTTCAGTACCTAGTTACACACTGAATCATGGTTTGCCAAGGAAATTGTTCATTACAGTCATTTAAGGTCTTTGCCTGCTCTTAGACCAAGTGTAAAAGAGCGAGCTGTGTGACACCTTTTTACCAGAAAAAGAAGTATTTGAGACAAGTGTTCTGGTAACGTTCCATTACCACCTGAGGTCTGTCAGTTCTCCCTTTTCCAGTTAAACGTGACTTGTTAACTTTCAGTGAACAAACCCCATCCCGGTAGCAACATCTAAACATTTACTTCATATTTTTGGTGACTGTTCGTAACTTCGAGCACCAGTGACTGCTTATTTCCTCAATAATATCATCACCTGCAGTTGAGGGTTAGCATTTACAGCAACTTGGGTTATGTTATGTCAGTGCTAATAGATTATGGTCGCGGTGACAATGCGCTGATGGACGGCCAGGTGCGCATCAAAGCACAAAACCCCACCACTGTCAGTCCTGCAAGTCCAAACATGAAGAAACGGTCCCAGTCACTCCCTCAGCGAGTGTTTACGCAAAGCATGGATGTCCATCCAGCGTATTCTGGGAAGTGTTATTCCGTGGGAAGGTCTCGCATCGGAAAGGTCAGGGAACACCTGCCTCTCTGGGTCCCAGGAGTACCATGTCGCTCCGTGTCACCACTGAGTCGCTTCAGGACACGTGCCTGGGAACTTCATTGTAGAAAACTTGGCTGCCTGTAGCGATGAGACCTTTAGCACTAACCGGTGGGGAAGCAGGACTTTCAGATTTAACTTGCAACCAAACTGTCAGGCAGTTGCAGCCTTCCTACATCCCTAAATGGATTCTGTGGGTCAAACAGAAGATTGTAGGGAATAAAGGAAGACACCCCACCCAAAAGTTTGGTGTATTCCCGAGGATAAAAAAAGTAGCCTGAGGACAAAGCAGCAGGTGTAACTCAATTTCTGGCAGGCAGCAGGGTTTTCCTCTGTCCAGCAACTGCCACACTGCAGTTCCCTTTGAAAAAAAAAATTTTTAATGGCTCATGATCTTCTGTGTTACCCTCCCTCCTTCCCAGTACAAGGAAACCTTGTCAGTTAAAGTCTGAGGATCAAGCTCTGCGGGTGGGTTAGGCAGCGACGTGCTCCCGCTGCGAGTCCCAGAGGACCCCAGGTGCCCAACGCGGCCCCCGTGCTGCCGCCGGAGCTGCCAGCCGGGCCGGGTGGCAGAGACCTGGGGAGGGGGAAGGAAGCGGGCGCCGGCGAGGGCTCCCACCCTTGCCCCTGCTCCCTCCCTCCGCGGGTCTCTGCTCACTGCCCAGCCCCCGCGGCTGTGGAGGGTGGCCCTGAGCCCACCCCGCTACGGCCCAAAGGACGTGATTTGGTACAAACCATCTGTGGCTTTTCATCCAGGCCACCGGCAGAAGCCAAAAAGGCTATCATCAGCCCCTGGGACAGCCTTTTTCTTACTTACCAAACGTGCGATGAAAATCATCTTCCAGTCCAGGGCTCTTGTGATACCAGGTGGCTCCGAGAAAAAGCCTCTTCCATGTGGCAGCATTACGTATACACAATGTCTGGTGGTCGCGTTGCACGTGGAGGAGTCAAAGGAACAAGCATTCAAGATTGTTAAACGACTAATAAGATGAAGCTGGTTTGTATTTGTGCATTATAGGGATGACCTTCTGTGGCACAACCTACTGCTTTTCCAAATTCCCATTCATAAGCAATAGGACAGGAGAACGACGTGCGTCCACCTCTGGTTTCATACTGAAATGTTTCCCAGTGTTTGACCAGTATCATTTTGCTTAGTCCTCCTCCACCTGAGCATCCCAAATGTCTCCCAGCGAGGCTGGAGTTTGCTTCCAAGCCCAGGGGTTGGCAGCCACCCCAGCCACTTCAGAGCCATTCTCCTGGTGTAAATCAGACCCACTGGGACCCTCTATCTCCAGACATCTAGTAATAGCGGGGCTTTTGGCTTCTTGTCTGAAAAAATAACTTGTGGTTTTTTGTTTGCTAGTATTCCCAGTGCAAGGACAGGATTAAACGGATGGAGGAAATCTTTGCTGACTCCGCGAATGAGAGAAGAAAGCGAGACTTGGGAGGGAAGGACCCGTCTCCACCTGAGCTGCTAAAAAAGATTGAGCAGGTAACATCATTTATCCTGTCACAAGCTCTCCCACTGTGATTGACCTCTTCTACAAAAAGCAAATGGTGTATTTTTGAAATAAACTTCCTGTAAGAGGAATTAAAATAATTATGACTGGCTAACAGGAGCTCCAGCCCAGCTCCTGCTTTCCAGGACAACTGGCTGTGGGACATTTTGACTTCGCCCCGCAGAGGCTGGAGAGGCGGCGGAAAGCAGGGGCTCCGTGCGGTGGCTCCGCAGCATCCTCCGCTAGCTGGGCCAGTGCATCACTGCCACGTCCACGCAGGCCCTCCTGCTGCGCTACGGGAAGGTGCCGAAAAGGCAGCAGAGGCAATAAATGCAAAATAATTAACCGCTAACGAACAAATTTGTCATTCGTCTGCAACTGGCTATTAGCTGTTCCACCAGAATGCTCAGGCGGTGAGCTGGGGGCAGCCCCACCACCCCCTTAAGAAAGTTGATGCCTGCGTGACATAGGACCAAACGCGGAGCCCGCTCGGGGCGTGAGGCGCGGCTCTGCTCCATGCCAGCGGGGACACGGCGCACACCTCCA
>NW_010539380.1:0-5518 GCF_000687285.1 Phaethon lepturus | reverse complement strand
GTCCCTGCTGCTCACGGACTCCCAGCCTGGGGGAAAGGCATAGCCATGAGGCCTCTTGCGTGCCAAGCAATGCAAAAATAATTAATGAGTGCATTTACATATCAAATACAGTTTACGCGCAGCAAGACATTCTGCCTTTTTTAAAAAAGAAAAAGGTGGGAAAACATCAATCCTGGAAAGCAGAGCCTATGGCTTCCTACCTGCCGCAGGAGGGAGCGGGGTTTCCCCCAGCTGCCTGGTCACAAGGAATAACCAAAGCAACGCCAAGTTTGGACATATAAGACCTAATACTTGTTTTTGACCTTGGTTCTTGAGTTGCCCTGAAACCTGCTATAGTTGGGAGGTGCAATGAGGAGGGTGTCCAACAAGGACAGATCTATGCCGCAGCTCGTGACTCGCTTTTGCACAGCTTCCCAACCAGAGTGATTCAGTAGCTATTTCACAATTTACTGCATGTCATTTATATGAGTTTCAATATAGATTTTAAAAAAAAAAAATCTGTTTCCAGCATCTATGGGTTGAAATCCAAGCCAGTACGGAAGGAAAAGGCAAGAGCTTTTTTTTTTTTTTTAAGAATAATAGAAAACATATATATCTTGCTGAAGCAGGTATGTTTGTAGCCCCTTCCTGTCCTGCCCACCCAAAACTATAAAATCCATTGGCTTGCGAGTAGCAGCCTGGATTTGCACACTCAGTAGCGCTGTAAATGTCGGTGCTAGATTAAAGACCGTACTTTAGAGAAAACTTTGGAAGGAAAAAAAAGGATGATATTTTTAAGACTCCGATTTCATTTTAACACTCTTGAACTTTCTATGCTTTTCACTGCTTTCACTTTTCCGCCCTGTCCCCAGACATTGGCAAACCAGCAGAAACATCTCCGCAATCTGCAGGAAAGGACAAAGCAAAGGCAATGCATCCGTCTAAGAAGAGGGAAAGGCTTCAGGTGGCCGTGAGGGTTATAAAATGAGTTAACTCCTTACAAAATAAAGTCTACCTGAGGCACAAGATAAATGGAAGGGTTTAGCTATGGATCTCGGCTCCATCTGGAGAACCGCCAAAAGCACGGCGCAGCCCGCTGCGGGTCCTGGTACGGCGCGGTAGCTGGCGTTACCGTGTCTGCCTCTGACACCCACGCTGCATGGGATACGAACGGTTCACGCGATGCTCCCGGTGTTCCCCTGGCAGCCTCTGCTCCTGCGACAGAGTTCCTTCCCCTGCTCCTAAGAGAAAAAACCCAGGACTGCTGTGAGCAGCGACACACCGCCGTCGCTTCCCGGCCCTCAGCAGCCGCTGCTCCAGCGGAGCTGCCCCATTCACAAAGACCCTCTCCGGCTCCCTCACCTGACGCTTGGGAATTTCCGCCTCAGACTCCGCCAAGCGACTCCACAATCATCCAGCTGGTCTTACTCATCCTTTAATTTCTGTGAAACGCCGTTACAGCGGCGGGGCGGTCAGAGTTTGGCTTTGCTCGGCGGGTTAGGGACTGCTGCAGGACCCTGCTGCTCTTTGCCTTCCCCCGTGAGGACGCGTGGCCTTTGTGTTCGCGGTATCAGCACTCCTGTCCTGGCTCCCATCCTGGCTTCCGGGCTCTGAACAGGTCTAAAGATCGCCAGTTCGCTGGATTTAGATGACGGTTTGCAAGCGCTTCCAGCCCCCACCTGCCCGGAAGGTGATGAGGGGTGTGTTATCCGAGCGCAGCTGAAACGGCCGGACCTCGCACACCGAAGAGCAAATGGGGAGGGAACCAAAAACCCATCTGAAAAATTCCACTTTGCAAACTTCCCCCAATTCTATCTACCTGTCTCCCACAGGTTTACCAAGTACGACTCCTTACGCTGCTGCCCCGAGGGGTGCAAGAAGCCGTGGGGACCCCGTACGTGCACTGAACCCCCCTGCGAAGCTCAGAGCCCCTTCCTCAAAGCGCTGACAAGCCCCTCACACCGGGACAAGTGAGCTCGTCCAGGCGCGGTGGGTGTTGAATCCCTGAGCGCGCGTCTCAGCCAAAACCTCCACTGCGCGGTGGCCTCCACTGCCGAGGGTCCAGAACCGTGACAACGTTCCCCTGAAGTCACGAGATTAGTTTAAACGTTTTGAAAGGATGGACATTTCTTTAAACATTATTACACGTTTTTGCACGCCAAGGAAACCTGCGGTCACCATGAGCTCGGCGCGTCAAAGGAGGCAGCAAGCACTGCTGGTTTGGTGAGAAAACTGGGAAAACAGGGAACGGCTGGTTCGTGCAGCTATCCCTAACGCACCTCCCTGTGCTGTCTGCCGAGGGCACAAAAAAACTGGGAAAGCAGGGAACGGCTGGTTCGTGCATCTATCCCTAACGCCCCTCCCTGTGCTGTCTGCCGAGGGCACGTGCACCCGGCGGGCAGCAGGCAGCGCTGCCTGTACCCCGCTGCTGCTGGCACGCCAACGCCGCGCCGTGACGTCTTCTGTCGCATCTTCCTCACGCCGTCCGGATTCAGGCAGCACGCGCTTGCAGCCTGCAGTGCGTGCTCGATGCTTGAGCCGCATCCAGCTCATACGGGAAGCAGAAGAGCTTAGCTATTACTTTGCCAGCTACCAAAATACGCCCATCTGCATTTCCTTGCGATATTTATGCTGACGCGACCCGACCAGTGGCCAGCAAGAGAAGGGAAAGGCACTGACAGGAGAGGGTGCTAACGATTTAGGCAACGGGAGCGAGCCAGGCAGAACATGCAGGCAGTGGCCCCCGACCCGCTGCCCCCGCAGCAAACATCAAAGCTGGGGTCGGATCAGTGAGCGGCTCTCACAGAGGATGCTTTTCGGTAGGGAGAATAAGCAGATCCAGGCTGTGACAGCTAATCTGTGTCTGTAAATCCGGCGCTGTAATTATTATTATAAGCTTTCCAAGAGACCATTAGATTTGAAAAGTAAATCTGAATTTATAAATTGAGTCCTTCTAGACAGGGTCAGGGCTCCACCCGAGGCATCACTTAATAGCATTACAGACTGATAAAAAGTTTGAAAAATCAGCAGAGGGGACAAAACCGTGTTGAAATGCTGCACGGCCATCCTCAGCCGTTGCAGCATGTTTGATTCCGGCTAGATCAGCAGTTTCGAGCTGAGTCACAGTTGTGCAGCCTCAATATCTGCCCTGGAGGCCACACACGAGCCAAGGGAAAGGAGCTTTCCAACCCAGACTAATAAGGCCATCGAGTCTCTCGTCGGCCCGTTACACAAAACCCAGCTCCAGGCTCGGGGCATCGGGCTGGGGGCTCCCGAGGAACGAGGCGTGCGTGACGAGAACAGCGAGCGTGTTCGGAACCGAGCTGAGCTGAGGAGCATCTTTTCAGTAAGGGGATGTTCCAGGCAGATGTGAAACACGGGCATTTGAAGATGAGTCTCCTGCTTAATTTTTTAATCCCTTTCCAAATCTTTCAACGCGCTTGCTTACGCTCTGTGCTTCCACTCCCCCCGCCCCAGCCCCTTCCCCTGCTTTGCAGTATATGCAGATTTTGAGCTTTTTTCCCGTTTCACACAACTTGTGGCTAACGATCGGGAGCTTTGCAGTTCCAGGCATGACCTTAAGAAAGTCCCTCGGCCTCTCTGGGCCAGATCTTCCTCTGGTGCAAGTTGCCTTACGCGTGCTGTTTGCGTTCTCATCTGGGAAATACTGACGGTATCACCTTTCCTCCTGCCTTTTGTCAAGGGAGAGAACGACCCGTCTCTTCCTAAAGAGACAATGACTGTGCTCAGCCAGCCATAAACACAGCCATGTAATAACCTCCAGACCCGTCTCCCCGGTTCATTTACATACATGCCGCACACATCAGCTCATTCTCAGTTTTTTTTTTTATTTATTTAGAAATAATAAAATAAGACATAATATATAAAAATCTGTACAATCCACAATTTGTGCAGTACATTAGGAAGACGTTGATACAAAAAGGCTGCAAACAGGAAAATAGTAATGGACAACTGTCAGATGCCTAGATTGTTCACCTTACAATAGCTGCAGGCCAAAAGTCGATACAAAATCAGCTTCTCGTTGGCTGTGGGATGGCAACTACGCAGCACCCTTCTACTTTACAATGGTCACGAGCAGCCATAATTTAAAGACATTACAGTACTTCTCAGTTTTACCTTGTAATCCATTATGAAAAAGAAGACCTAAGAGAGCAAATAAAGTATCGGGACCCTTTGTCTTTTCCGAGAAGAGCGAGTGCTAAACTAACAATACAGAAGTTTATCATGGCTGGGAGAGAGCGTCATTAAACACAGCTAGTAAGTAATGATTTCTACCCTTGCTACTTAACCCAGGACAACTCGCACGGAAGAGGCAGAGGAAAGAAGAGATCCATCCCCACCTGCCTCGGAAATGCTGTTTGTCACTGCACGCAGTATTATGTTTTAGACAATGTGTCTCATTCAAGTATTTTCAGGGAAGGGCAGAAATAACATATTCCCCCCAGACCCTAAGCGAAATACAGTATAAACCTCCTGTGCGAGCCAGTTGAGCCAACTTTATCCTTGATAAAGAGGCCGAACCAATGCCTGGTGGAGTCTGCGGGTAGAGCTCAGTCAGTTTAAAGGGCCCCTCATTAAGCATCAGTTCGGCCCAGGGTCATCCGGAACTGAAGAAACGCTGTCAGTCACTGTGTAGACCTTAAAAGTAACGGCGTTTTTTTAAAATTACTAACCCAATTTGCTGCTGTAGAAGTGTGCTACAATAGTCCGTCCTATGCCGGGCTTACCACGGCGTGTTGAGAAATACAGAAGTGATGGCCAAGGGGGAAGGGTACCATGGAGTGTACATTGCAGGTCTCTTTCTAGCAGCTTCCCGGAGCCAGAGGCTGAGTGCAATTCTGCAGTGTAAGATTCAATCGGCAAAGACAAAGGGTTATTTAAAAAAAAAAAAAAAAAAGAAAAAGAATGCGGCAGAGAGTGTAATGGATTACCTCGATGCACACCCTCGACAAGACTAGCACTCGGAAAGCTGGTAAATTTTAAAAATGCCAGTAACTAGAACATGTTTTCAAATTAAAAGTCCATGCTTAAAAATAAATAAAGAGAAGTTCATAGCATTAGGAATCCTATAAGGCTTGCAAGTATTTGCTAAAAATCATGCTAACCGGTAGCATCTGGGTACTAGCTAGCCGAGACCGCCGAGCAGAATTTATACTTTTGTGGCCTTTTCTTTTTCTTCTTCTCCTTGTCCTCCTTTACAGACTTCTATTTACATTTGGCTTTAAATATGAAAATACTTGATAAACTTTATAAAATGTACATTTTAAAAATATTTCTGAAAAACTGACTTGAAAAACAAAACAAAACAAAACAAAAAGAATCCAAACCCCAAAACCTCTGCACCAGAAATGTTAAGGGGCGGGGGGGAGGGATTTTTTTTTTTCCTCTCCAAACTACTTTTGCTTTAAAGAACCAAGCTGAATGCTGCATTTCCCCGTCCCCCGTCTCTCGTCCCTCCCTCAAACGCCTCAAGTATCACTTAGCGGGAGCACTGTGCACCCGGGGACGCCGACCTGGA
>NW_010539379.1:27700-28102 GCF_000687285.1 Phaethon lepturus | reverse complement strand
TCCCTCCCTCCCCGAGCACAGGCTGCGGCAGAGCTGGGATGCTTCGTGCGCACGAGAGCACGGGTTATACGCAGCGTTCCAGCACTGATGTAATACAGCTTACCACCACTGGTCTTGTCCCGTGTATTTGAACAGAAATGCGCATGGGAAAACGTTCTGATCTTAGAACGTGACGGTGACTGTGCGGCCCTTTCCAAAGCGAAGTAACCTGCCTCTCATCCGCCCGCCTTCAGGGGCGGCGCTGGGAGCGTGGGCTGCTGCGGCACTGAGAACTTCCATGCACAGCATCCTCCCCTGGTCCTCGTCCCTGGGAGCAAGCCTTCGAGCCCAGACGCAAGGGGCCAGAGCAGAGGTCCTTCCAAGGCCCTGTGGCTTGTCACAGAGCGGCCAGGAGCAAAAGGT
>NW_010539379.1:0-27669 GCF_000687285.1 Phaethon lepturus | reverse complement strand
AGCAAATGTGTGAGGAAGGATTATAATAATAGAGAAATATAAAGTAATCTTTTCTCCTTCATATCCTCCCAGCGTCCAGTTCTCAGGCAAGTCTTTCCCACACCTTCAGAGACGCCCTTTCTGTGCCTTTTCGTGCTTTTCCATTAAAAAAATAATAATTTGAAACTACTGTCTTTAGCTGACTTGTACAGTGCCACATCATAGAGACCAATGGACTTTGTGAAATAACATGTGTTCAGTACAGGATGGATTTATGAAGTTTCCTGTTCTCAGCTCTGCTTCTCTTTTCCATTCCCTGTGAAAGCGTGGTTGTACAGAAGTACACCCAGCAGAGCACAGTTCAGGTGAAAGCCTCCAGAAGAGGGTGAAAAGAAAATAACAGGAACAGCCAGGAGTTTCCTACCTGGATCAGCTGCGGCACCTAGCCATGACTCTCTGGCAGAGGTGGATTTTTCCTCCCATCCAGCCATATCCCTGCATCCAGCCCAGACTCCACCTGCTCACCCCACTCCCTGCTGGAGGTCTGTGGCTCAGCCCTCAAGATGGCCACACTCTAAGTGATGGGGCAGAAGCATTAGCCTCTTCTAGCATGAAAAAGACTTTGGCAGATTGTTAAAGCACTAAGATGTCTGTTAATTCTGAGTTCTGGTGCAGGTTTCCTTCAAATGTTTATTTCTCTATTCCTGATTTCCTTATTAATTTTTTTCTAACTGCCTATCTCAAACTCTTCCTTTCAAAACCATTGATAAAATTCATTGCTAACACACGCTACAAATCTACTGAGATCCCTTTTAAAATTTGGACATAATTTAGCACATCATGTTGTGAATATAAATCTTACTATTACGAAATTGTTTATAATTTTGTTACAAAAACTTTCTGCAGCGTATATACAAAATACCTATAGTTAGAAAAACCCTGATGCAGAGTTGCGATTAATAAATCCTGTTTCAGCATTTATAGAGGGAGGTGAAAGATGCATTAGATCACTGAATCTAGCAGGAAAAAAATAGGTTTACTCATGCGAGAGCTTAAAAGGAAAGCCATTTTTTAGTTTAACAGCACACAAGTGAAGCAGAGACATTTAGAAATAAGTCATCATAAAAAGAAATATTCTCTGAAATGATCCTTTGAATGTCTTTATCATTTTCTGCCTGGGAATTTCATAGTAAAGGATTGCTGTAGTTTTGTGGAAACTCTGACCAATGCCAACGGGAGGCACCACTTGGTGCTGCACACTGTTTCTTTTCTTTGACAAACAAGTTAATAGACAACTAGGTATGCACAGCCTGCGGATGCATTTACCGTAATGTGTCCATCCGAATGTCACCCAGCTGCCCCCCTCATTTAAGCAGGCAAGAATTCCTTGAGTGAATTAGATGCCTCGTGGTAAGCACATCATTGCTTCCCTTGACTAACCCAGAGTTACTCTGAGAGATGAAACTGGGCCATGGACTCCTCCATGGCACCTCATTTTGTTTGCAGTCCTTTGTGCAGCTCCAAGAGAAGAATGAGTCAAGCAGGTTTTAAATTCAGCTGGAACTCATGTTCCAGTGGTAAAGGTCTCAAAAAAGCAATAGAAAAGAAAGAGAGAATGTTGGATGCTTTCATTAATGCCTACTTCTTCAAGATCTAACATATTTCTTCTGTCGTTAGGCTTTTAGAAGTGCTTCCAGACTGCGGTATTCCTTTGGGTTCTGTAATGGCATTTATGGAGGCCAGAAGGAAGCTCCAATGTATAAAACTTTCAGCAAGGGTATTTTAAAACACAATGCGATTTTGTGCCATTTGAAAAGAACATCATAGGAAAGATTAAGACATTTTCCTAAAGAGGACTAAACTTGTAAATCAGAAAATGTCATCTTTATTTCTTTACATCTACACATTGCACGAACATTGCCAGAACCAAAGTATCCATAAACTGGCTTTTCCAATATTGCCAAGGTGCAGTTGCTGTTTAGTATGAATTTTGACGTGTAGTAAATCCCCAGACAGAGCAAGGCTCAGCAATAAGACACTTTGGAAACGACATCCCGTAAATGTTTCAAGCGTGTCCTCCATACCCACTCTACAAAGGAATAAGACAGGCATGATTGCGCTCCAATAATGCAGCTAAGCTGGTATCCAGATTTTTATTTTTTTTCTAGCTGATTTGATAGGGTGCCATTTAGGCAGCAAAGTTAAAAAGCAGCACAAGGAGAAAATAGGAGAATCAGGTTTTTAGCTGAAATCATTCTCAAAAAAATTTTCACTGCATAATTCCCCTGGTAGACACAGAGATAGTAAAATGCACACAACAACATGTTAATCACAGCAGCACCATGAAGGCAAGTCATACAGCAGAAAAAGCTTTCCAGTTGTGTCAAAGGGACCGGAGATGCTGGGGACCCCTGCTGAGCAAGTAACAGCCCTTTACGGAGTCTTTCAATTTTAGTTAAAATTTCAGTCACAGTGATTTGGACATACAGGACCAGAACTTTCTCTTAATGACAGTCAGGCACAAAAATGAAACTCAAAGATCAATCAAACACAGATGCAAAAAACAAAAAATTAGGAACTGTGTTTACAGTAGATGTGTATTATTATATCAGAAAGATAAATTTTGCGAGAGCAGTCTGCCAAATGAAGATCATCACTATAGTAAGAGCTCGGCCACAGTAGAAGTCAAGAGAATCCATGTGAGAGAGAGGCATTATTAAAGGCACAGCTGCAGAAAATGTTTCTGTCAGAGCCGGCATCTTATTAGGTACTCCTAATCCCATCATGAAATAGGAAATTACAATGTTCATGCGACTATTTGTTTTGTGTTGCTGTGGCTAAGGGAAAAGGGAAAGTGTGGGTGGATTATCTGGGGGATGCATAGCACAAGTGAGATAAAAATTCTGATTAAATATTTAGACTGAGGGAAAACAAAGGTGATTTGGGACATAAACCGAGCTGCGTTCACGATTAACAAGAAAGTGTTGATGCTTCCTTCAACGAGTAGATGGCAGCAGTACCATTCTCTGCATAAATTCTCTCCTGTAGACTATGCTTTTGTAACGGGTGGACAAAGAATGGAAGCCCTGTTCTGGAACAGGCAGCTGGAGGCAAAGGAAAGAAGGAAAGAAAATAATTTCCTCTAGTAAATTCAGCTCAAGGATCTCAGAATATTGCTATTCAGTATGTAATCAAACATCCATAAAAAGTCTGTTTTTTCTTCCAGATAGGAGTTCATTATTTTCTGGGCATGAAAAGAATACATTTTGCCTCAGGTATGTAAAAAATATTCTGACCGTTAAGAATCTCTATGGAGTCAAGAAGAAAACATACAGTGTTTGGCTATGATGTAGAGGCAATAATCAGGCTGCAGTGCATGTGCTCTTTCATTTCCATTACTGTCCATAGCTTTGCCTAGGCCAGGGATGAGAACACGGCTGGCATGCGTGAGTCTGTGCATAGCACAGCAACACTTCTGTAGCTTTCTGTGGCAGAATGATATTTATTTGATATTCAGCCAGTTTTGAGAATTTGTCCTGCCATTGTCTCCAAAGGCTGGCCCTGCTATCTATATGTGAGCGCTTTTTCTGCTTTAACAGTCAGGAAATTAGTAGCCTTCGGGGGCTGGAAGCCTGATTGCTGTCTCTCTCTCAATTTGGAGAACGGAAGCTGTGACTCCTGTCCCCAGCTGTCAGCCCCGCTACACGCAGCAGAGAGGAACAGATGAGGGCCGAGTACTCAGAACAGCCAAATACCAACTGGAAGGATCTGCCTGTATTAGTCTGGCACAAAGCAGCAAGGCTTTTGGTTGTCTAGCAAGTTTGGGTAGCGTGGTTTATAACCTGACTATGGATGCAATAACAGAGTGGCTCAATATTGGAGCTCGCCGTCTTTACTAGTGCCTACCAAGTGGCAAAGGTTGGGAGCTGTATGCCAAAGAGGGGCTTTCCGTTGAAAAACTACTTAGGTGAGTGGCCAGCACAGCAGCTCAGCTTGCCTTCTCCTGCTGCGTGTAACAGTATTGGTGTGCGGGCATATGGAGACGTGGCACAACTTCCAAAGCTCACGTTGGAGGTTCCAGATCACAGAGTCCACGACTGTGGCTTAGGTTTCTCTCATATCATATGTAAAGGGCCAAATATAGGTAATCATGCCCTTCCTTTAATTTATATCATGAGAAGGTGCCTGGTACACAGACACAACAGCTCTTGGGAAAGCTGTTTGGGAGAGAAAACCATTTGGAAGAGTAGGAGCCAAATATGTAAGAAAAGACAGTCATAAGGAGCCTGAGGAACAAGCAGCTGTTTGACAACCAGCTAACCCAGGACACAGGACGTATGTATGTGCCTTTCACAAGGGAGGGGCTGTGCATTGGCTACCAGTGAGGGATGGAAAAGGACAGGGGTTTTGAGGAAACCTGCAAGAGGTAACTGGAGGCAAGGCACTAAGAATTGCTACAGGAAGAGCACGGTTTTGTACCAGTCTTAATGTGCTTAAAGGGTAAGAATTTTGCTTGATAGAGCATTCATTTAATATTAAGATGAATCAGTGTTGTTTTGGGTGACTCAGTTCTGCCTGTGCTGTTCTGGGTGTGACAGGAGACATTTTTAGCAAGTTGTTCAAAGTGAAGTTTTGTTTTTCATTCTTCCTACAGAAAGAGAAAGAAAACTGTAATTGCAAAAGTTATACTTGTGTATAAAACAGTTTGGTGATCTGGTGAGTGTGCAAGAGCCCAGCCTAAGCCTTTGAGTGAGCGCACTGGCCTGCTTTCTTTACCTAGATCAACTGAAAGCAAACCAAGGACTCCTTTGGACAGTATAAGGCTTAGGAGGCAGCTTCTGTGGTTCTTTCACTTGAGGCTCTTATATCCCAGACCTCATTTTGCACCCCTAAATATGCAATCCAGCAACTGGTACACTCTATTATCTAGATGTAGACAAGGAAGTTTCCATGAGGCTAGTGTTGCTGATATCTTGAATGTTTAGCTAACGAAAGAAGTGATCCAAGAATTCTCCTTTGAAAAATTAGAATAAATGGAAAGGTAGAAAACAAAGATAAAACATGAAGAGTGGAGAAAGAGGTCAACTTGAACAGACTAAGGTAGAATTGAGCATATGAGAGAAAAGGAAGGAGAGATGCAGACTGCCTGGATTCCTTTTCATTTTTTAAAAAAGGCATTTATTGTTGCTTCTTTTGACTCATTCTCATTTATGCGCACATCAAAGTCTTCATGTATGTTGATATACTGCCAGAGGTCTATAGGCCATCTAGCATTACTTAATATAAGTTTACGGATAGCCAGTGGGTTGGCTGGGTGGAGAATGATACCATTACAACAACCAAGAATGGGAAAGACTCACTACATGAACAGGGGCATGAGGGAATTTGAGGCACAAGGCACTCTATACTTGTTTCCTTTTATCTAGCAAAGAAGGACTAAGTGTGGTTAATCAGGATTGTGCTGAGGTTTGCAAATGGCATTTTTCTACATTAACACTATGTCATCCCCACAAAATTTTTCTCCACAGGTTTTTTTGAGAAATTTCTGCAGAGTGAAAAAAAATTTACCAAAGATTTAGCATGTGGACAGCCTAGACATGTCAAAAGACAGAACTGGATGGTTTGTTCATAAATATGAAGGAGGTTTTACATCCTTCCTTTCTTCATACTTTGCTTAATTTCTTCCTACATTTGTAAAGGGCATGGGGAAATACCCACCACTGCTTGAATTAAATCTAACAAAAAAGTGCTATCACAACCATTCAGAATGCACTGATGCTGGACTGTTGTGTAAAACTATGTAGCTGACCTTAGTAGTGGGATCACCTGAGGATTAATGAAGGGCTTCATTGTCACACAGGAGGAGAGAAAGCTGGTCAGTATTTTGTAGAAACCAGTGCTTTCAGCCATTGCATTACAACACATCAGCATAATCAGTTTTATCAGTCATATATATGCATAATCTGAATCATGCAGAAGGTAGGTAGTTGGCCCAGGACTAACACGGGCTACCGTGTCCAAGCTGGCTGGAGTTCTTTCCCAATACTAGAAGTTTCTGTTGTAGATTTGATGATCCATGACAGTGACAAGTGCAAGAACTGCAGCCATCTAAAGCTGACCAATGCTTTCTGGTAATTAATAATTACAATCATTGACTTCTGGACTGCATGGGTTGTCTAAGTCACAAAGGTCTTAGTGGATTAAGCAAGATAACAAGTCAAAAGGGTAAGAGACTCATAGGTCCCCTTTTACTCACAACTCTGAAATCAGATCAGAAATTACAAAGACAGAATTTTCCATCATTAGGTCTTTCCCAGGATTTCAATTTCTGTTTAAATAACCTCACTGCATCATTTGCTTTACTTCAGCTCAATAGAAAAGACATCAGCAATGCATGACATGCTTGCAAACTGGAGCCATGCGTTTAGTAAGGCATGAAGAGGTGAAACATATGCCAAGTTGAATTCATGCTGAAAGGATATCTACCATGTTTGCAGAACAGTCTAACCACCGCAGGCATGCCTATGACCTTCAAGAAAACAGCGAAATACTTTGCAAGATGCCCAATGAGTTTCAGATGAGGGCCACTGAATGGGTGCGGCAGAAGAGGTATCTATTAGGGAGGGGTAGACAGTTTGGTTTCTGGAGGGACCTACACCTGGTGCACTACTTGATATTCAGAAATGCAAACCGTTGGAAAATTTGCCACAGTCTTTAAGTTTGTGACAGTCCAGTTAACATCCACATAATAAAGATAGATCCTGCAGGCCTGCCTGAAGTATTACAGCTTTTTGGTACCAACCATCTGTAAATTATCACCTCCTGCTCAGGGGAGGAAGACACTCATGTTCCTTTTAACCTCTGCCCCTAAAGCCCAGCTGTGCTCAGTCCTTCCTCCCCTTTTCCACATACTCTTTACGCATCTGTATTTACGTCCCTCTACATTAGCCCGTATTATTTAAGTACTATTTGCAGTGCTCAGATTTGAAACACAGTGTTGGTAAATTATTTAGCAAACACGTAGTGGAAGGAGTGCAAACAAAACCAATAATTTCCAAAAGTATCTTTAATCACTTGGTGCAGGCTCAGAACCCCAAGCAAATATTAAGATAATTAATCACTGCCAACATGTCAGTTACATGAAAAGCACCTTCAGTCAATTTTACAAATGTGTCCCTCTTTCTTCAGAAGGTGTGAGCACAGCTACCTGCTGCTTCTGTCAAAGTCACACTTTAAATTCACAGCATTCTTCCCAGAATGTAGAAGTTCAAGTCTATTCTGATGGTTCCTTTAGGATTTCCAAGCCTTTGTCCAACAACCATTATCAATGAATTAAATACTCGCTTTATATCTCAAATGAGTATTTCAAATATAACCTTTGGATAACCTCCAGTAATTGGTTGACAGATGACATACATGTGAGTTTGGATGTAAAAATTGTTCTAACAAAATCCAGACAAGCACAGAGATGTAGCAATTCCCGATCAAAAAGACAAACAAAAGCACCATTCCAGAAGCCAGCTCTTCACATGTTTTGTTTTGCAGAAAAGATTTTAACTTATAGAATTTAAGAATATCTCATCACATGATGGCAACATAATCATGCCTTCAATTACTACTTAAAGTATTAAATATAACTGCAAATTGCTAGTTTTAGGGGTCTTTGGGATTCCTAGCATCCATATATACATATATATACGCAAAACAACCATAAGGGTTGTTGCTGGAGGTACACCAACACGCCCACCAAGAGAGCACTCTCTGGGAGGAATGCAACTCCAAAGACCCATCCTCATCTTGGTGCATCCTTTTACACCTGCCTGGAGGCAGCAAGTACCGAAATTTTCTTGTCCCTTTACTCTGTCTCGCTAACTTAAAGCTATAACCCCACTTTAGCTCTTTTGCTGTTGAGCGCTACATATTTGTAGTTATCCAGTCTTGTTTTTAAATACAATACAAATGTCTCAATGCATTTCTGTGGGATTTCATTGCTCTGACTTCTTAGTGAAGGAAAGCAGCATTATACGAATATAGAGCCATACAGTTTGTCTTCTGGTACAGGACTACACAAATCCTGGCACAGTTATTTGCATATGGAGCACTGCATGTATTAGTGTTAAGTAACAAGATGGGCACAGAATGCCTCACTACCTTGCTAGAGGAAAGCATGTCCGTCTGGCTGCTGCGTTACTCTGTGACCCACAAAGGGAGAGTGCAGGGAAAGTACCAATGAAAGGGAGTTATTGCCAGATTACTGTTCAATAAGACCTCATTCTTCATATGTGCTCTTAGATGCCTTCTCTATTCAGTACAAAAATTGCTGCAGTAGGGCGAGCACCGAAAAAAAAAGTTGTCTTTGTGTCTTCTTTCAGTGCCCAGAGAAGTGGACATTTTTAAACAAATGGAAGTCAAAAGGTATTTAATATAGACCATTACTCTCTAACACTGCGCATGCATCATTATGCAGTATTGAAGTGACTACTTCCCACTCTTGTACGCAAACTTCGACATTCATGTTTAGATCTTGCACTTAAATTACATTTACACCACGCTTCTGAAGAGAAAGGGCTTTGTAAGGGGACTCAACATGGCTTGTACCTGCTCTGACTTCCTTAATGCAGCCAAAATGGTATATGGAACGTCTTTCTCAGAGGTAAAGATAGATTACTCTAATATGCAAGGTTTTGTAATAACAAAATGCCTCCCCTAAAACAGCTCAGTTGGTAGATTGGGTAGAAAGAATTATTCCCATGTAGATTCTAACATTGTATTTTAATAAATGTTTTAAATAAAGGGAAGGCTACTTCCCAAGCAGTTTTGCTTTGTTCTAATGAAATATTTACCATGCTGTAATTGCAGTCCATCCCTCAGGCAGAAGAATACTGCCAGCCATGTAATAAATATTCTGCTATGCCTCAGCTGGGCTTTTTGAAAAGGAAATTTCTCTTGGTAGGTAACAGTTGTTTGATAATGGCCTGTTCTGAGATGACCACTAGGGTTTTTGTTCACTAAGTGGATTTCAGACACAGCAGGAGTGCAAGATGCAGCACACATCATCACATTTTGCTAATCATTTATACACTTGAAAAAACTTCACTAATTATGCCTCACAGAGGAGAAACAAGCCACATCAGTCAAATCACTGAGTTACTTCTCAACTGCAAAAGCACTTCGTAAAACCATTTCCAAAAAATATAAGAAACTCTTCTGAAATGAAACAAGCTATAGAGGGCTAGCAAGGGCAACCTGCAGAACTCGATCCTCCCCAGACTGTCACAGCTCTGCTGCTCCACTTAAATCAACCAAGAACCTAGATCTCTCTTCAGAGTACTTTTTTTCCTTTCAAAGCTCATTCAAAGGCACAAAATCTAATTTAATCATAACAAAGGACATCAAAGAAGGCCTGGATTTATCTCCACACTTGAAAGTCTGCGATGTCCAATGACACCTACAATGCACTCATCTTTCAATCACTTCCACAGGTTGTTCTCACCTCTTCCACTACTGTTGATACGGGCCGCAGCATCTCCAGGTTTATGTCAGTTGTCTCAGTTTCCATCAACCAGCGGTAAGTATTCGTGTAAAACCGAACTACTTTGAATAGTGGAAGTTCATGTGATGCTGTAGAGAAGAAAACCTCACAGAAACTCCCATACTGCTTCCTATCTCCACTACTGATCACAGCTTCTCTGTCATGGGAAAGAACATGGTGGGGATGGCAGGGAGAGAAAAAGCAGCAGCAGCAAGGGTGAAGCTATTCAGTTTCTCAGTCCCCTCTCTCAGTCCCTGCCTTTCCCTCCCGGGCTTTGATCTAATACTTCCACCTGACAAATGGAAGAGAACAGAGGATAGCCAGCAGGCAGCAATAAATATGCAGCAGCTCTTTTCTGCCCTTAGTTTCCATTTTCATTCATAGCAGCAAAATTGCGTCAACATATTCCCCCTTACAGAATGGGGAGGAGGGCACTTTATGCCAAACAGAGATGTATTTGTTTCCTCTTAAAAGAAAAGATCAGCCTCTCACTTCTTCAGAACCGCATATTTACGGAGTTGCTACATTGCCTACAACCAGACTTTAAATATTTATTGCTCGTGTGGTTGAAAAATAATGCAATGGATGACAAGCAATCCTCCACAGATTCTCCCTCTGACAATATTTCAAGCCGTGGGGGAAAGCACGCTACAGCTGGTTGGCACCTTGCTCTGCAAGCAGCTCTGCGGGGACAGATCCTGCTTGCAGACCGAGTTCCTCCATGCTTGGGCAGGGGAACACAGGCCTAAGGACCCCAGCGTTTTACCTCTGGTAGACAAGACTCCCAGGCTCCCAAACCAAAGCAGGGGGAGAGAAAAGAGCAACACATTAGTAATTTCCAGTTTTGAGTACACTTGATGGGCCCCACAGGGGATTGCGCTGGCTGGGTCTGGTAGGGCTCTTTGACTGGGGAGTCTGTAGCAGCCAGTCTGCCAGGAGGAGGAAGAGGCCTCCCTCCTCCCCGTGTCTCCGTGAAGGAGACATCCTGGACAGCAATGAAGACAAAAGTCACAAAGAATGGGAAACATTCAGCTGGCCTGACTCATCCCACAACTTGACAAATATTTTTCTGTCCAGGAACAACCACCAGTGTCACTGGAACAGGAAGCAGCAGAAGGTCTCAAAAGGGCCACGGAACATCTTCAAATGGCTTGCCTGTCACCAGTGCTCACCATACCACCTCTGGGAAACTACAGATGTATTCATCTGAAATAGAAGAACCGCTGCTGAAACAGGCTGAGTCTTAAGGACTGATCGAACCTTTCCTCATCAAACATACACTGGCTGTGTATGTTTGGAGTCCACAGTGTGGACTCCTTGCATGGTCAAGTACATTCTGCGAACTGTGGAATACTTTCTGCCCATTATGTTAAATATATGGAAGATGGAGTAAAATGCAAAATGCACTTCAAAACTTTCAATTAAAAATATTAACCAGCTCTTATATCAAGGTTTCTGACTTTTAGTACCTTTGTGGAAAGTAGCAACACCTGAAGTTTGTGGTGATTCAGATGCAAATCAAGCCCAGCTCTATAAGGGTGTCCAATCTCTATTGAATTGTCTACTTTGCATGAGGCATTGCACAAGCATCTTTCAGAAATGGAAGCTCTGAACCAAAGACTGTTAAAAACAGGAAATTTTTTTTCTAAAAAGATAAGAGTATCTGCAGAAAAGTGCAGATGCATAAGTAACATCTTAACACACATGACAAGTCAGGAAGCTTTCCTGATACTCATTTGATCATTTCTCTTGTGGCTATAGGCAGGAAAAGATTTTTTTTTTTATTTTTTTGTCTTATATCTTGGCAAGTTCTACACCATTTCCAATTTTTCTTGTCTGAGTCCTGCAGTTATGAAACTCCTGATTTGCTTTCATATAGAGTGAGAGTAAAGATCTTTCTGTGCAGAGCATGGGTTGCCAGAGGCTTGTTGGCTGCTTCCAGGAAAGATGAAGTCATTACCTGTGATACTCTGTAAATACAAAGAGATGAGATCCAAGCACACTCTCCATCTCACAAATAGGTGGAGATGGGCCAGATGAAGTGATTACGAAAAGAGTATAAATAGCTCTGTTACCAGTGACGCAGCACCCAGAACTGAACTCCCTAGCTGGAATTAGACGGATACTCAAATATGTGACAGAGCTTCTCTGTGCTTCTCCTGCCCTATCACCAGACAGGAAAAATTAATTTTTCCAATGCATTTTCACTCTTAGAAAATATGCAAGAACGAAGAACTGTTATTTATTACTTTAAAAAAGCTAGAACAAGCAAAACGTTGGCAAGGACTTTACACATAAAGGGTCAAACCCATGTTGTGAGATGGCCATAGAGAACAGAGATAAAAGCATCATGGGTAAAGAAAAGCACGATATCAAAACTTCTTAATTTCCCAAATATTGCAAAAGAAGAAACCATACAAGAAAGAGTTATGTGCCCTGAAGCACATAGGTTAAACACACACCAAAATCAAAAACACTCAAGAAGGAGGCGAGTTATCACATCTCTTGTAAATGAAAGGTTATACCAGCCAGCAAACAAGGGTTGAGAACAACAAAGGAAACCTGTAAGTAATGCCAATGAGGTGGCAGAGGGTGAGGACAAGGGGTGGTGGCCAGTGGTGAGAGTCTTGTGCACTGAAAACATGGTGGGAAAGTGCCAGAAACAAGTGGCAGACAGGATTGTCTTTCTGCTTAAACTAGTTTCATTCCTTGAGACTCTACTGTGGTGAACTGGGTTATTTCAGTCTTTCTCCTGAGAGTAGAAGCATTCTCAAAAACTTCTTGTACAACTGACAGAAAGCTGGTATTACTTAATTAGCCCAATTTTTTTCATATTTTGTACTTGTTTAATGCTGCTGGCTTGAACTATATTAGCCAGGTGAGATAAGGTGTTTCAAAGGGTTGGCCAGAGGTGCCCTCATGCCCTTTGCTTCGGTGGTATCCCAACCTGGGCAGAGCAGGCTACCTACCACATGCTCACAGGGCAGCAGTCACAGGAGGCTCCAATGATACATGCTCATTTAAATGAGGAAAAGCTACAGATTTTCATGAGCTAAGTTCATATGCAACAGCAATAAGTATATTAACAGCTGAAAGTAGCACTGTGGTTTACTGCAGGAAGATTCCCTGTCTCCCTCATGTCCCAGGCTCTGCTACACAGGAGAGCCGTAGGCTGCTTTCACCTTGCGAGAGCAAACCATATCTTCAGGGAGCAGCTTTAACAACTTACCTTTCCAGAAGAGTCAGAGCCCTCTCCTCATTGGTAAAGGAGGAAAATACAAAAAAATCCAATGCCCTAAGATACAACTTTTCTCCTTATGACAAAGGTAAATTCTATCTTCTCTTTGGACAAAATACTTTGCTTTCTTCCTAACCCAAACAGCTCGATAGTCCTTTGTCTCAGCCTTACCTCTACAGAGTTGGAGGAACAGGGAAATTGCCCTTTCCCCCTCCTCAGCTGTCTCCAGTGACCTCCAGCTGCAAACCCCACACGACACTTCCAACCCTACTGCTCTGAGACCACTTCTCTGTGTTTGTACTTCGTAGAAGCTGGCTTCATACGTCTTGTTTTCCCCAGCACTCCTTGCTACCTCAATGTAAAGGCTGCAACAGCATCTCCGCTCTGCCCCAAATGGACCTGCCCTTCCCCAGGATGCCCTTTCCAGGTAGGGTGCTTATGGGGCAGGTTCCCATTTCAGGAGTTGTTTCTCTGCAGCCAGAGAAGGCCAGGGCCAGCACAGCATGACCCAAAGCTGAAGCTTTGCTGGCTCTGCCCCAACCAAGAGCTCTGGCCTCAGACACGGGTGCGGGAGGGAGTTGTGCTATGAAACATGTAATTTTCATCACAGAATACCTTCAGACTGGCGTCTCCAACTCAGACGACTTTTCAGGATGGCCACGTTTGCTGCAACGTTCTTCAAAGGCTTCCTATTGCCAAAACAGTCATAGACATTGTAACAGCATGACGTTATACCCAGCAAGGAGAATGACAAACAAATGTAGTCCCAGATGAAATACAAAGAAAAAGTAACTAAACGTGTATAAAAATAATTATGTGTTGCATAAAGACACATGCAAACTGATATTCTACAGATGACTCATACTTCCCTGCTTTTTTCCAGTGTTTCTTTGAAGCCTGCTCTTAGTCATGTTGAGGAGAGCGTATTTGCTCACAGAGCCACGCTGACTTCGTTAAGAGCACTCGCCCTGATCCCAAATCCCCTTCACCACCAGTGTGGCCACATCCGCTGTGACGGAGCACATAAGATCTCAAGATCATTTTGCTAGATCTGCCTGTGTCTTCCAGAGCTTTTCCAATCCCCTGAAAAAAAACCCAGCTCAAAAAGCATACAGAATCACAAATAGGCAGATTTATTGGACAGCAGCTTCTTTACAGACTGCTGCAAACATTCAATTAGATTAGCTGTGACCTTGTAAGCATGAAATCAGCTTGAGCACCGTCACTGTACGTAAAGACTAACACTGCAGGAAGAACGGGATTGTACCAGACAATAAACCAAAGTGATTTCTTTTTTCAAAGCAGCTTTATCAAAAACCTCAGAGGCCTCATTATAAGAGATACTGATGCGCTCACCCCCTTGCCCCATGCTCTTTCTCTGTTGACCAAAGCATGTAAGGAAGGAATTTTAGACAGTCCTTGCAACGCAGCACTCATCGCCGGCACGGATCCACGTATACTGCTCCTCCTTCAGGGCTCCCAGCGCTTCACCCAGGGGCTCCCATGGGTGCACTTCACTCCAAGCAGCCCTGGTAGCTTATACCACCCCGCAAAGAGCCCCCTCTGTAGCTGCCCTGGTACAAGGTCTCGCTCACCAGCCTTTTTAGCTTCCAGCCAGAAAATCTGCTGAGAGCCAACTGCATTATCACTGCATGGCATGGATGCCTTTCTGGCCAGCTTTAAATAAGGGAAGGAGTGGGGCTGGAAGAAAGGGCAAGGCGTGCCAGGTATGCAATAAACACCCCACAGCTGCTGTGGCTGTGGGAAATGATGATGCTCAACAGCTGGTGCCATTGGGGATGGAAATGGGATCAGAAGAGAAAATAGGGCCCTGGGCAAGGAAGAGGTTTTCAGTTTAAATCTGAGACACATGGAGCAGAGAGAGCTAGCAATGTTAAGCAAGACTATTTAGCAGTGATGTTTTGTGAGGAATTGACAGGGCTGATGTTACGAGCCAAGAAACCACAGGAGAAAGGAGTTGCAGAAAGGGGGAAAGGGACTGAGAGGGAAATGAATGAGTGCTCTGGGACATTTGTTCCCTTCTATTTGAGAGAAATACTTCTTTCAAGCAGTAATGACCTTCCTGCAAAGCAAATTGGACTGAATTCTTTAGTATAGCTGCAGGATGCTGCCCTGCTCCAGTGAAGCACTTAAACACGTACTTTCAAGCTTATGGGCAGCCCAGAAAGCCACCAGGACCACGGGCTTTCTTGGAGAGAAATATAAATATAAATATTCTGCTGGGTTCAGACCTGGGAGCTAGATTCAGCTCCAGTCATGTAACTTTAGTGGCAGCAGGGAAACACCACCCTGTGTACGTGTAAAGGTAATGAAAAAAATTCTTACCAAAGGAAAGCCACTGAAGTGAACTAATGTATTTAACTGCATTTTCTGAGGTAGTTTTCAAAGAGCCCCTGGATATACGCTGTACATCTTTCTGCTTCTGCCACTCCTTAGGAAACCATGGTTTCTAAAAGTGCTTATTGCTTATAGGGATGTATACATTTTTTTCTGTGCAGCTTGAATTGATTGACACAAACTGACATATATTTTATTTTTACATCTGGACTATTTAATTTCTTTTCTTAAAACTACTTCTCTGTGATGACACATCAACAACAATGTTATCATGTAGGACTTAATGAATAAAAAGACGCACAGAAGGAAGAAACCGTCTGGTTGAAAGTAAGAATATCCATCTTCTGTAAAGGAGACGAGGACTATGAATAAAAACTTGCTGAGCTGAAAGGACATTGGAAAGTACCAGTCAGACCCCGTTTTACTGTTAGCAGCACTTCAGTACATCCTCCTGCAAACCCAGCTCAGGCTGATGGAGAAATAGTCTTACTGATTTCTTCATTTAGTTTCCGGGCAGTGGAATTACAGCACAAGGATTGTTGTTTTCAGACCCTCTGCTACATTCTGTGAAGGGACAAAAAGGTATAAGAAATTTTTGAGCTCATTTGGTAATTGCAGAAATGTCTCAGAACCACAGTGATTAACTGGATCCCCTCTTTTCAAAGTAAGCAAAATTATAGTATTTTAATAACATGGGATTTTGATCCTCTTTAGGTTTTGTGGCATCAAAGCAACCTTACTTTTGCCATTGATTATGTAGGGCCCTTTGGTTTTAGTACAAGCAACAATGTTTAAATAAATTTAAATTAGTAATCTCCTCTACTTTGATTATTTTTTTCATATTTCGTTATGTGTCTGAGATGATGGGAGTATTCCAGCAATTACATGAAGAATTTGTGAGCACTCCAGGCACGGGGGACGGAACACACTACTATTGTAATTCATACAATACCATGTCATGAAACTGCTCACAAGTCAAATAAGACTGATGTGAATGACTCTTAAAAGCTGAGCTGGACTTACAAATTATCCCTAAATGATCTGAGAACTCAAAACCAGACAGAAGCAAATTTTAATGAAGTAAAGTCATGGAGGTGGCAGGAGTCTGGGGAACACAAGGATGCAGAAACCTGGTCCCTTTTCAAACTCTACCAAAGAGTAAGATAGGTCCTATAAGGAGCAGCTAAGGACTTTGGGTTTGTCTAGTTTGGAGAAAAGGAGGCTGAGGGGCAACCTCATTGCTCTCTACAGCTTCCTGAAGAGACGAAGTGGGGAGGGAGGTGCTGAGCTCTTCTCCCTGGGATCCAGTGACAGGACACGTGGGAATGGTTCAAAGCTGTGCCAGGGGAGATTCAGACTTGACATTAGGAAGCATTTATTTATGGGGAGGATGGCCAAACACTGGAACAGGCTTCCTAGAGAGGTGGTTGATGCCCCAAGCCTGTCCGTGTTTAAGAGGTTCTATTCTATTCTATTCTATTCTATTCTATTCTATTCTATTCTATTCTATTCTATTCTATTCTATTCTATTCTATTCTATTCTATTCTATTCTATTCTATTCTATTCTATTCTATTCTATTCTATTCTATTCTATTCTATTCTATTCTATTCTATTCTATTCTATTCTATTCTATTCTATTCTATTCTATTCTATTCTAATATATAGGAAAATACACATACAGGAAAATATGGAGAGTGGGGGATTGCAGCATCACACAATATCCTCAGAGGAGATGGCACGGTCCCATTCAGGAAGACACCATTTCAGTCCTCTTGAGTTGGAGCAGTGGTGACTGCTGGTGATGAGGGTGACATCCGATTCTGCCAAGGGCCCTTCAAAGCTACAGAGACCCAGTTCTTAAAAAAGATGTTTTTTTGGGGGAGGGACATTCAGGGGCACCTTAAGAAATCTCTGGCTGCTTTTCTGTTTTATATCAGACATTGGGTTTTTCTTTTCTTCTTCAGTATAACATTTAAAAAACACTGACAAAGAAAGATGTGACAAGTTTTCCCTCTGAAATGATAACCTGGGCAGCATGAAATGGGAAGCACCGATACCACTGGGTGATAGATAAGCTCCATGGAAGCATGAGGTGGCCACTGACCACAGCAGGACTTTGATGCTGAACAGAAGCCTTTCAAAGCGCAGAGACAGCCTGACAGCCTGGTCCCCTGATGTCCTGGCCTTTGCCATAGTCACTCTCACCACAGCAAAGCCAGCTGAGCACGTAACTCAGTTAGGAAGAGAAAAATGTGCATGTGCCCCTCACCCACCCCACGAGCACGAGGGACAACATGGCCAACAGCAAGGCTTGGGGAAGAGGCAGCTGTGCGCTCACCGGCTGAATTTTGTACCTCTGAAGATTTGTTACGGGGCTGTCAACAACAAGCAGACATCTCACAGCCTCTCGCTTTCCACCTCACTTCAGTGCTCCTGAACTCACGGGAGAAGCAGTCTGACGCACAAGAGTTACGCGGTGAGGGGTGGTCTCAGTTTGCAAAATATTTATTTATGAATGGGAAAAAAAGTAAATTGCATTCGTTGCTGAATATTCTGCTGATCGGCATTGCAAGTTTTATAAGCCAAGTCTCAGCTTGCTCCCTATTGCTGAGCAGTTTCCTTCGTCCGTGGGACGGCACCCCAGGGTGGATCCGGGCTGCGGAGGGAGGCAGGGCTAAGGGCTCCGGCTGCCTGGACACAGGCTCTGGTTTGGACTCCGTTTGTAGCGGACAGCCGCCTCGGGGATGAGACCGTGGAGCTGGGGTTAAAGCACAAGAGTTGTGAGGTCTGTGGCTGGCCCTGAGAGCTACCGTCTGTCTTTGTGAAAGTAAGTGGAGAAATGGGAAAACATAACTGAAGAAATCAAAGAGTGTCAGGAATCTTTATTTGATACCTTCTACCACATACACAAGGGCTGCTGATGATTGAGTTGGTCTGAACATTGGAATCCAGGTAGTTTTCAGTGAGAAGGTGATAATTCAACAAAAAGTCTGTGTTGTTTTTTCTCCACAGAATTTCATTGATGCCAATGAAAATTCATTCAGGAAAAAGGTGGACAAAGTATTATAGTTTTTTGGAACTGAGTTTTGATTTTAGTCTGAAACAACTTTTCAGTCTGAAATTAATTTTCTATTAAGAAAAGGAAAACAGCCAAAACAAGACATGTTTAAAACATGAAACCAAATGGCAGCAAACAAACAGAATGCCATTCTGTGACAATCTCTGAACTGCTGAGGGTTTTGCTTCGGCTCAAGTCAAAAACCTTTTCAAAAAATAAGAAATACTCAGTGGGTAGAAAAAGCATTTTCTCAGCATCTCTGATGATGAGAGGTCATAACAGTGGAAGGAAAGCCCCATGTTTGGATGTTTTAACACCCAAACACAACAGCAAGGGTTCTGTGCTGAATCATGCCAGTGTTTAGCTCCTGCCTTGCTAATAGCTCTGGTGTTATTTTATGTCTTTGCACCAACGGATCCAGGCACATTAGTAATGGTGGTATTTAAAATTTTGGAAAGTTAATTGCCCGACTACTATTGCCTTTTATCAAGTATAAAGGGCACCGGGCACTAGGTCTGTCAGGGTGCACCGAGGGCTGCTGTGCCACAGGGGAAGGTCAGCCAGGAGCTGAGCACCGTCTATGGTCATCAGATTTTTTGGCTTGCCCTGTAAATTACAAAGACGGTACAATGCTCTGCTTCAAGGATTTTGACAGCTGAACTCTTTTTTTCTAAAGTCAAAAGAACCTAATCTTGTAGTACTGTCGTACTCAGCACAGTATCGGGGTCACTTGGGGGTGGCCATACAAACAGGCCCAAGAAATAAGACCCCCTGTTTTGTGTAAAAGGCCATATACTTTCTGCCTAAACTTGTAGGGAGGTTTGTATAATTGTATGTTCTCCTAAGGATGTGCTTATATTTCTTTTCCTGACCTTTAAAACAGGAAATCAGTATGTACTAGAGAGAGGCTTATAAAACTGAAAAAGCAACAAAGGATGCAAAATCCATTTGCTAGTGTTTGCACAACTCAGCGAAGCTGTACATAAATATTATTATACAATCAAATAGAAATATGATAAAGCCACCAATGAGTTGGTGTGTTGGCTGATGGTGAGTCATATAAAGGAAAATACAAAACGTTCAGCACTGAGATTTTTTTGAAGCAGTTTAGGGAAATGCCTAGTTTCTGATGGAAGATGTAGATTGAATATTCCTCCATTGTCCTGGTTCTTTCATTGGTTATATTACACAAGCTTTAGCATCGTTCTCATCAATCACACCGTCTCAAACAGATCAACTGAAAATAAGATCAGTGAGGCAAAGAGAAATAGCTTATTGTACAGGAAATTTAGTGCTTTTCCCCATCTGATTAGTTGCATTGTTGCTATAGCTGAATTGTCAGCTAATTGTCAGCTAATGCCCCAGACCTGTGAATACATGTTCATATTGACTGTAAAGGAACTTAGCCTCTTAGTCTGAGTTATGTACATGCATAGTCTTAGCAGAGTGAGCTTCTAAATTATGGCCTGGTGTGTATTACACGATATCGGCAGCGGTGCGAGCATGATAGTTGTATGTTCTCACTTTCGAGTTTGAATCAGCTAAAAATGTACATGTCTGACACCATTGTCTTCTTTTAGCTAATGCAAACATTTCATATGTTTCTCTGCTGACATTTGTTTGAAAATGCACAGCTCTAAACGCTGAATTTTTGTCCCACAGAATTCCTTTAGGCTCTAGAAATAATGGTATCAGATTATTATAAAAATACTGTTACCAATGTGCACTGGATGCAAAGAAAACCGCTGACTATCTTTTCATGTCCACACTAAAAAATTAATAAAACATTGACAATGTCATCTTCAGTCTTTCCTTATGGATCCAATACCAAGATTTTTGCATTAGCCTGTGTTATTACAAGAATAAGAATAGTATCTGAAAAACTAAAATTGAATTGATTGATAAGGGAAAAAAGGCAGCGCATTAAAATTTGAAAACATATATAGTAAATTTTAATCCATATCTTAAATTGACAAAGCCAGAATTATTTATAAAGCTTTTCCCATTAAGTTTGCAGAAACTAAAGGTGAGAAATCACTCCCCTGCTACACAAACAGTTTATTACATTTACCCACCACCAAGGTCAATCTGCCATAATACCATTGCTCCTCAAGAAGGTAAGTACGTACTGTGGAAAGCAGCCAGCCTCCTCTGCACAAACCCCGGCTGACGGGGGCTCCCATCCGGGGTCCCTTGCTAATGCTAGTCCATTAAGGCTTGGCTGCCAGAGACTGACGTGACTGAGGCTCTTGTTGTGGTGAGACCTTCATGGTATCAAGGCCAGATTAAGATATCAAGGCCTTTAATCTATTCCTGAAGACTGGGCTGCGGGAGGCGTTTGAGTATAACAAAGTCTCGGCATCATAAAACAAGTCTGCTTGAGTCTGGTGACTGAGCCTGCAGAGATCCCAGAGACCAGGTAATAAACTTGCATTTCCCAGGCTATGTAGGGTGCTGGGAGGGAAACGTGTCTCTATCGGCACTCCAGGCAAGCGACCTGGTTGTTGTCAGCAAGGAATGGATGCTCCTGCTCTGTCTCTTGCAGGAAGGACTTTGGTCCCTATTCTAGGAGATGAGGGAAGCCCAAATCTGTTTTCCTAACCCATGTGGAAGGAAGCTCTGACGCTGCCATGAAGAGGGTCAGGAGCAGCGCAGGGATCATCTTAAGCTGGATTTGTACTGGTTGCAGAAGCAGCTGTGAACACAGCTAAGCACCTTCTGTGAACAAGGCAGATGTCCTTTGACTCTACAGAGCTCGACTTGGGATCCGGGCTTCGGTACAAAACCTTGCTGTAGGGGCAAGTTGCAGCCCAAACCCACCCCCCTCTCAATCATGGGTGCTCTGTCAGTGAGAAACGCCACGCGGAGCGTTGTGTGCCGTGCGCGTGGCACTGCACAGGCGTGTTTCAGGGTGCACAGGCACGTTTCAGGGTTACGGCTACATATGTAAAGCTGTATCATTGGAAACACTTTGGTGCTTTCGACCCTGCAAATTGCCTTTCACCGTCTGAGTCCCCAGGTGAAATGCAAATAAGCAAAGCTAATACTTACGACAAGGAGAGTCTTATTGGATACCAGAAGGTTCATATGTAGATAAATGCGTATGGATGTATGTGGGATTTCAGCCTGGTGCGGAGGTTTCCATGCCGAACAGGTTTTGTTTCTCTTGGATCAGTGGTGGGGAAGGTAAAGCTACACTGAGTTTATAAGACCCTTTGGCAAGAACCTCCAAAATGCACAGCACCATGCACAGAAGCAGGGCAGGATCTGCAGGGTGCCTGAAGGGTATCTGCTGGAGATAAAGGTGAACAGCTTTTTTTTTTTTTTTTTTGGTGACTGCTTCATGTACTATTCCTTACATTTATAAATCTTCCTAAATCTCTGCATTCTGCTCCAAAGACGACAAAGCCACCCAGTAAACAAGAGGTGCTTACATATATGCGCAGTGTGTTCCTGGGCTGCCAAAAAGCAGTCTTGGGAAGCAAGCCAGAGTCACTCGGAGGCCTGGTCAGTGTTTTCTTTGGAAGGTTGCTGCTGAAAATTGCTGCTGAAACATTTTCAGTGAGGCTCTTTCTTTCAATTAGACATATTTCTTCCAGAAACTTTCCAAGCAACAATAATTTTTTTTTCTCAAAATACGGGCTAACCAGAAACAAAGCACTCCAGCCAAACCTCAAACCACTTAATTGGTAAATTCTGCAGTGCTGCCTCCCTGGATTTTTAATTCAGTTACTTTTCATCCCCATTGCCCTCCCCCCGGGCCAGGTTCTCCTCTTGTGCCACAATCCACCCTAAAACGTCAGTTCTCACCAGGAAACGATGAGACCTCCTGACATGGATGAGACCTTGGGGCATTTGGGGTGAGCTCCAGGATATAGATTAAATGGAAATATAAGACACTTGGACTTACGCAATGCTTCATACTGAAGTTTTATCATGATGTAACTGAAGCTTTTTTGTATTTGGATGTCTACTGAATCAAAATTTTACCTGTTGGACAGGGAAGGGATGTTTCTGGGAATTCAACCATCAGCAAAGTATCCCCTAGATTATCAGACAATAACGCACATATGATTATTGACTGTCCTTAAAATAATAAAACTCTGGTCCATAGTAGACCTCTACACCACAATAAACCGAAACAGCAGCTTCCAGGCTGGGTACGTGTAGAAACTGTTCTAAGGTGCGATGAGCCACACACTGCTGCAGAGGTGCAAGCAGAAGGAGCCAAAGGCACATGATTGAGAAGACTGCCCTGTCAGCCAGCACAGAAGAAGATATATTCCTGTATGAAGACATGATTCCTGAGATGATGATTTTTCAGTGGCAGTTATAGGAACCAGAGGTGAGAGCGGTAGCCTATCTTTCTTCTTTCTCCTCACTTTGTTGTGTGCATAATGTGATTTAAATAGTTTTATCTTCTTCTTTCTTGAAAGTCTTCTGTACCCACCAGGCAACACATCAGATGCTAGCAGGGAGAATGTCACCTTCCCATCACCTCAGTAAAATATTTTTCATTCCCGTAACACAAACCGTTAAACTACATAGGATAGTTTAAAAATACGATGGTATTCTTAGTTGACAGAAGCAGAAGGTAATGTTTTCATATCTTATTAAGATATTGGATATTAATTTCCTTCTACTAAAATGCAAACATGAAAGTTCCTGTCATTAATGGAGTAATATTTTATTTAAAAAAAATTACTTTGGAAACTATTTGCATTACCTACAAGTCAAGCCAAAAATGAGACTATCAGCTTTTTCCTTGCCAAAGCCATTCAGCACCTGTAATGAGAAGTTTTATTCAACTACTTATACTGCAGTTACTGACTATAAGATATCCATGATACATATGTTACCTAGTCGAATATTTCTTATAGGTGCATGCTGAAAACTGTTCACATAAAAAAGCATGAGGGTAATTTGGCTCCAGCTGGCATTCAGCCGAAAGCAGGCCTGCACGCAGCTGCCTGGGTAAGAGTACTTTCAAATCTTTGTATAAAACATTTCCCTTCCACAGTCATTCTTGAAAACATACTTTTCCCATATCAGTGTTCGTGAATACCAAATAAAAAGTAAAGAAATTGCCCTCAAAGGAAGCTCTTCATTTTTATTTAAATGAATACTTAATGAACCTACTTAAGAAGTACTTGCCCCAGGATATTTCTAGAACTATCTGTGAACAGAAACCTGTAAAATTAAATTATTAAGTGCTAAACGTTTTTATGGAATGCGATAAACCTTTCTTCCTATTTCAGGGTGCAATAAGAGCCCGGTGGCAAAGCATTCGGCACACGGCTGCCGACGGCGCGGGGCGGTGGGCACCTGGACACACTGCCTATGCGAAGACTAACAGGCAAAGTACAGCACACCCACAGCTGGAAACTCTTCCCCTTAACGGGGCTTCTGTTGGAAAAGGCAGAGTAAACACGGAGTCCTTGGGCTTTTTGATCCACCAGTTCAGCTTAAGCACGTCTGGGCTATTTGCCCAGTGCCTGTTTTGGTGAAGATGCTGGCCCGTGTCTGAAGGAGCACAACCGTGATGAGCAGCAAAAGTTTCTACTTTAGGGGCTGGGGGTGTTACATGTTGTTTTACAATGCAGAGCTTTAATTTGTAATATTAATAGAAGTACTTAATGAAATTTCACTCATTAAGCATCCTCATGCCCACAAGATGACAGGAATTATCATTTGATGCAGACAGAGGCAGGGAAATATCAGGCATTAGAGCTCATCTCTTGACTCGGACACTGCCCTTTCCCAGGCTTCCCCTCCAGAAGACGGGTATGAGCCTCAGGCAGATTGCTTCAGTGTTTGCTAGAGAAGGAGGAGGAGAAGTTCAAGAGAAACACCTGCAGAGAGGATCCTGCCAGCACGAGGGGCAGGCTGGAGTTAGCCAGGTGCCTGGGGTATGTGCAGGTGGGCTCAGCCACACGAGCGCCGATGCCATTGCCGCATGCTGTCATCAGCAGTAGTTTAACCGGACGAAAAGACACGAGATGGAGGCAAAAATACTTCAGTGATTTTTTTTTTCATTCAGGATGATCAAAAAGCAGAATTTGCTAATTCTTTAGAATTCCCAATGAATGACTATAAATTAAAAACCAAGATCATCCTCACTCAGCTCTGCTGAACTGTGCCGCTGATGTTTCTCATCCTCTCCAAGACCTGCAACTCTACCAGCACCGCCCCAACACAAGTGTTTCCTCAACCACGCCGGCATGCTTGGCACCCTCTTTCTGTGCCGTTCTCCGCTTGTTCAAATCTCTGCTCATTTTCTCACCTCTCTCACCCTGTCATGTTTTCATTAACATGAGATTATTTTTGTTCTTTTTTCCTTCAGTCTTCCTATTGGTTTTCATTTTAATTTATTTACTGACATTTTCTTTTCTCTTAATGGTTTTGTTATTGAATGTATGATACCACAAGAGACTACACACTTCTGTTTATGAAACCCTCAGGGTTTTTCAGGATTGTTTTTATATCCTGCAATGAAATTCTGTATTTTTGAGACCAGACCGAGCCCTTGGAAACCAGTGAAAAGCTCATTACTGATTCCAGAGGGAGAGGACTCATCACTAAAATCAATGAGACTCTAGGATCAAACTTTTTACAGCTCCAGCTGACTTTGACAGCAATCCCCCTTGTGCATCTGAGGATGCAATCCAAACCACAAGTCAGTAAACAATTAATTGACCTATTTTTAAGAGGATATGTCAGACTTAATGGGCAATGTACTTAGGCAGCTTGAGGCAGAATTGAGGTCTCATATTTTTAATGCTTCATATATTTATAGGTACTGAACTCTGAAGAAAAATGGTGATTATCATCATTGTACGTTCCTGCCAAAAACACGAGTCAGAGAATTTTACTGCACCGACGCCAGTTAAAGCACATATCAGAGAAACGTAATGGGTTAATTACCCTCACATTTAAAATACACTCCTTATTTACAGTCTGGATTTCACTTAAGCCCCTCACTACAGGCTCTCTAAGTTTCTCTTTTCAACTGCATAAACCTCTGCTCGCTTCTCTCAATATAAGCACTTAGAAAGCGTGACCACATTCTGAAAGCCATAAATTCTGTGAATTTTGTAATATTTTGTGACATGCCTCAATATTCCGTTCATTTGCTTTTTTTTTTTTACAACTATAAATAGAGCCTTCTTTCTGCAACCAGTCTCCAAAGGTCACCTTACAATATTTTGCTATTTCCCGTAGCAGCAATGTTTTTCAGCTGACATTCCAACTTCAAGTCATGCATATGAACATGATGTGAGCTTGCTTCAGACTACAGTGAGAGGGCTGCAAACAAGACTGCTGTATAATTGCTGAGAAAAATAACATCCACTGTCAAAAAGGGCACTTCATCAAACAAAATTTAGCTGCATGAATACAAGTGTCTCCAAATATTTGGTTCATGCTAAAAATATAGCACATTTATTAAAAATATATATTTATAAACATTGGTATGAACAAACACAGATGCTAAGCAAATGTGAAATGAAAAATAACCATGTAACATATTTCTCCCAACATTTTATCAGGTTTAGGCAGATCTTGCTCAATGGAATTGTTTTTTTCATGATTGCACCATATGTTCATCTAAATAAAAAGCTTGTCAGATTCAATGTAAGTAAAAGCAAAAACCAAGATGAAAAAATCATTTGACCTAACAGACACGTGATCCGTGATATGATGCTATCTTTGAGTTCAATCTTTGCAAGTATACAGTATACATATCTAATTGTATATAGTGTACAGTTTCTTTCTTTCTTTCTTTTTTTTTTTTTAATTGTGTTAAAACAACATATCCTTGATGGATTTCTTCAAAGCTACAACTTACATAATTGCAGTCATTTTACCCCAAACCGAAAGGAAGAGGGCAGGACAGAAGAGTTAAGCTTGTTACTGTGTGAAAAAGTCTTGTTAAATTAATTGTGCTTCAGCCTTTGCTGCCTGCAGGCAGTGCTTTTATGATGTGTTAATATAATACACAGTCAATTCTGATTAAACAACTTGTCAATAGTCAGCAATGTTTGTCGTCACTCTTAATGGCCGTTTTATCTGGTCTATTTGCATGCCTTCTAGTTTACAACGTTGTGTAAATATACACAAAAATGATCACAATGAGGTTCAGAATTGTCCCAATAATTCCAAGCATTGCTAAGATGGTTTCTTCTTTGCTTTCCTTTTCTTGACTGCCTTTATCTTCTTCATTTCCGCTAGTGATTACCATCTTGGTGGCAAGTTTCTTTATCCTCCCCTTCAGGATAACCTAGATTTAGGAAGAAAAACATCAAAATGGGTTGTTAGTTTGAGTTTCCAAGCTCATATATGAGTGGAGCCAATTGCAGAGTTTTTGTCCCATAACACTTCATATTAAGAATTCACTTTAAAAGGACTAATATTGTTACTACCTATTTAGTAATTGCTTAATTAAAATGATAGTTCAGCTAGCCTGTAGATTACTTATAACCCTCCATAACACTCTCTGCTTATGTGCCAGCAATCATTTGTAACACATATAACTCATCTCCAACGCTGTTATAAAACCAGTTAGAAATGTACCAGTGAGGTGTGACTCCCACCGGCGTCAGTGGGGACTTTGCAAGCATTAGGACTGCGGGAGACCATCTTGTCAAGTTGCAGAGACCCTAGATTTACACTTCAGTGCCAAGGAGCAAGAGGGTGAGGGAAATAAAACTGGGAAGGCCTCATCTCTTTTTAATAGGAAAAACCATCAAAGACAAAAGTATTTTGTCTCCTGACGAGAAGGAAGACAGCACTGACTTCCCAATAAATAATTGAAAATCAAAGCAAAAACAAAATAACATCCATCCTGGCTTTTATTTTCCTCATTCTTAATGTACGATGAAAAGTTACTTGCAGTGCAGTGAGCTGAAGGGTATCGATCTGCCTGCGAGGAGGATACAGCCATTTCCCAAGCAGCAGCTCCAGCCCCTGAATTGCTTGAAAAAGAAGGTTCATCGAGTGCAGGACTAGCCCTGACTCCCGGCACTGCTGGAGCCACCAACGAAGCAGCTCCCTTGTTCTTCCAGCTGGGCTCTGAGACCCGGGTAAACGTCTGATTGTTCAGGTTAGAAATGGATAAATTCTACTTACCTGGGCTTACCTAACGCTGCAAATCCTGATCTGGCAGGCAAACCAAAGCGCCCCAGAAAACTGAAAAAGGCTGGCTGGTTTCCCAAAGCGAACTGCCAACAGCTGGGTTCAAGTGGTGCCCTGCTGCTGTCTCCCGAACTGCGAACCGGCCCCTGTGGTATTTCTGCCGCAGGATGTGGTAAAAAACATCCCCAACAGCCTCCTATAGGCTCCCCAACAGTTCCTGCCTATAGGAGGGTTCTGGCTGGGGGAGCAAAGGGGCACAAGGCGCTTCCCTCACTCCCCCTTCCGCTAACCCGCAGAGCAAAGCCGCTCGATGCCACACAGCGGGGGTGCTCAGGGCGGGAAGAGCTCCCCAGGCGCTGGCCGCTGCCCG